>NC_056677.1:72216107-72516107 GCF_018350195.1 Panthera tigris | reverse complement strand
CCAATGTCAAAGATGTTGCTGCCTGAGTTTTCCTCTACTATTTTTATGGTTTCCTGTCTCACATTTAGGTCATTTTTCAATTTTGAATTTATTTTTGTGAATGGTGTAAGAAAATGGTACAGGTTCAGTTTTTGCATGTTGCTATCCAATTTTTCCAGCAATCATTTGTTGAACAGACTTTTCCCCAATGGATATTCTTTCCTGTTTTGTTGAAGAGTAGTTGACCATGTAGTAGTGGGTCCATTTATGGATATTCTATTCTGCTATATCAATCTACATGTCTATTTTTGTGCTAGTACAATGCTTTCTTGATCGCTACAGCTTTGTAATACAACTTGGTGCCCAGAATTGTGATGCTTCCAGCTATGTTTTTCTTTGTTTCAATATTGCTTTTGCAATATGGGGACATTTGTGATTTCATACAAATTTTAGGATTGCTTTTCCCAGCTCTGTGAAAAATGCTGGTGGTATTTAAAGGGGTTGCATTAAATGTTTATATTGCTTTGGATAATATAGACATTTTAAAATTTTGTTAAATATTTGTTAAATTTCTTCCCATCCATAAGCATGGAATTTTTTTTCCATTTATTTGTGTCCTGTTCAATTTCTTTCATAAGTATTCCAGTTTTCAGACTACATATCTTTTACTTCTTTGGTTTGGTTTATTACTAGACATCTTATGGTTTTTGGTGCAATTATAAATGTGATCTAGTGCATGTTTTCTCTTTCTGCTCTTTCGTTCTTGGTATATACAAATGCAACAGATTTATGTACATTGATTTTGTATCCTGTGACTTTACTAACTTCATGTGTCTGTTGTAGAAATTTTTTGGTGGAGTCTTTTGGGTTTTCTTCATAAAGTATCATGTCCTCTTCTATAGTGAAATTTTGACTTCTAACCTTCCTGATTTATATGTCTTTTATTTCTTTTTGTTGTGTGATTGCTGAGACTAAGAATTTTTGCTATGTTATATAACAATGGTGAGTGTGGTCATCCCTGTCTTGTTCCTGATCATAGAAGAAAAGCTCTTAGTTTTTCCTCATTGAGGATATTAGCTGTGGGTCTTTCATGTACGGCTTTTATGATGTCAAGGTATGTTACCTCTTTCCCTTCTTTGTTGAGCATTTTGTCAAGAATGGAGGTAGTACTGTTTTGTCTCTTAAAGTCCTCATATGAATGAAGTCATATGATATTTGTCTTTCTCTGACTAACTTCACTTAGCATAATACACTCCAATTCCATCCACGTAGTTGCAAATGGTAAGACTTCATTCTTTTTGTTTGCCGAGTAATACTCCATGGTATATATATATATATCACATTTTCTTTATCCTTTCATAACGGAAGGGAAACAAAAATAATATAAAAACACCGAGGGGAACAAAACATAAGACAGTAATAAATATGGAGAACAAACAGAGGGTTACTGGAGAGGGTGTGAGGAGGGATGGGCTAAATGGGTAAGGGGCACTAAGGTATCTACTCCTGAAATCATTGTTGCACTATATGCTAACAAATTTGGATATAAATTTAAAAAAATAAAATTTAAAATAATAATAAATAAAAATAAAATGATATTAAAAAAATAAAGTCAAAAAGAATAGATGTTGTACTTTGTCAAGTATTTTTACTACATCTATTCAGAGGATCGTATTGTTATTATATTTTCTTATATTAATGTGGTGTATCACATTGATTGATTTGTGAATATCAAACCACTCTTTCAGCACAGAAATAAATCCTGCTTGATCGTGGTGAAAAACTCTTTTAATGTACTGTTGAATTCAATTTGCATTGATACTTTTTAAAAGATTTTTAATATTTATTTATTTTTGAGAGAGAGAGAGCAAGCAGGGGAGGGGCAGAGAGAGGGGGACACACAATCCAAAGCAGGCTCCAGGCTCTGTGCTGCACAAAGCCTGACATGGGGCTCAAACTCATGAACCATGAGATCATGACCTGAGCCAAAGTTGGACACTTCACTTACTGAGCCACCCAGGCGCCCCAATTTGCATTGAGAATTTTTGCATCCATGTTTATCAGAGATATTGACCTGTAATTCTCTTTTTTTTTTTTTTAGTGAAGTCTTTGGTTATGGAATCAAGGAAATGCTGATTTCATAGAATGAGTTTGGAAATTTCCCTTGCATTTCTATTTTTTGGAACAGTTTTATTGGAATAGGTAACTCTAAATGTCTGGTAGATTTCCCCTGAGAAAACATCTTGCATTAGACTTGATTGTTGGTAGATTTTTGATTACTGATTTGATTCCTTTGATGATTGCCTGTCTATTTGAGTTTTCTATTTCTTCCATTTCAGTTTTAGTAGTTTATATATTTCTAGGAATTTATCCATTTCTTCCAGATTGTCTAATTGTTTGCCATGTAATTTTTCATAACGTTCGCATAATTGTTTTTGTTTATGTGGGGCTGGTTGTGATCTCTCCTCTTTCATTTGTGATTTTATCTATTTGGGTTTTTTTTTCTTTCCCTTTTAATGAGTCTGGCAAGGTTTTCACCAATTTAGGTAATTTTTTCAAAGAATCAGCCCATTTTATAAATCTATTCTGTTTTTTGTTTGTTTCTATATCACGTATTTATGCTCTAATTATTTTTGCCTTATTCTGCTGGCTTTAGTATTCATTTTTTGTTCTTTTTCTAGCTCCTTTAGGTGTAAGTTAGGTTGCATATTTGAGATTTTTCTTGCTTGTTGAGATAGGCCAGTATTGTTATATACTTAACTCTTAGGACAGTATTTGCTACCTCCCTAAGGGTTTAGACAACCATGTTTTCATTTTCATTAGTTTAAATATATTTTTATTTCATCTTTAATTTCCTGGTTGGACCATTCATTCTTTAGTTGGATGTTCTCCATGTGTTTGTGGTCTTTGCAAATTTTGTCTTGTGGTTGACTTCAAGTTTCATAGTGTTGTTATCTGAAAATATGCATGGAATGATTTGAATCTTTTTGTACTGGTTGATGCTTGATTTGTAACTTAGTATGTGATCTATTCTGAAGGCTATCCCATGTGCACTTGAGAAGAATGTGTATTCTGCTGCTTTAGGATGAAATGTTCTGAATATATCTGCTAAGTACATCTGGTCCCATGTGTCATTCAAAGCCATTGTTTCCTTGTTGATTTTCTGCTTACATGATCTGTCCATTGATGTAAGTGTGGTGTTAAGTCTCCTACTATTTTTGTGTTATTATCAATGAGATCCTTTATGTTTGTTATTAATTGATTTATATATTTTTGTGCTCCCATATGGAAGAAATAAATATTTACAATTTTTATGCCTTATTTTTGGATAGACCACTTTATTATAATATAGTGCCATTAATCATCTCTTGTTACAGGATTTGGCTTTAAATCTAGTTTGTCTGATATAAGAATGACTACTCCATCTTTCTTTTGATGTCCATTAACATGATAAATGGTTCTCCATCAACTCACTTTCAATCTGTAAGTGTCTTTAGGTCTAAAATTAATATCTTGTAGGTAGCATATAGAGGGTCTTGCTTTTTATTTTTTATCCATTCTGACATCCTATCTCTTTTGAGTGAACATTTAGTCCATTTACATTCAGAGTGATTATTGATTGATATGAATTCAGTGCCATTTTATTACTTGTTTTGTCATTGTTTCTGGAGATTTTCTCTGTTCTATTTCTTTGTAGTCTTTGTTGCTTTTGGTCTTTATTTCCATTCAGAGCCCTGTTTAATATTTCTTGCAAGACTATTTCAGTGGTCATAAACTCCTTCAGTTTTTGTTTTTCTGGGAAACCCTTTTCTCTCCTTCTACTCTGTTTGAAAGCCTTGTGGAATAGAGTATTCTTGGCTTCAGACTTTTCCCATTCAGCATGTTGAATATATCATGCCTCTCCCTTCCTGCCTGCCAGGCTTCTGTGGAGCAGTCTTCTGCTAACCTTAGCTGTCTTCCCTTATAAGTTAATGACTTATTTTCTCTGTGCTGTTAAAAGATATTTACTTTATCTCTAAATTTTGCAAATTGCACTACAATATGTCTTTGTGTTGGTCTGCTTTTGTTTATTATTATGGGAGTTTTCTGCCTGGATTTTGATGTTTGTTTCCTTCCTCAAACTAGGGAAGTTTTCAGGTATAATTTTCTCAAATAAACTTTTGTCCCTTTTTTTTTCTTCTGGGACTCCTATGATACAATTTTTATTATGCTTTAGGGAGTCACTGAGTTTCTTACATTTACATTTTTGGTCCTATATTTTCCTCCTCTTCTTTTCAGCTTCATTACTTACCATATTTAATCTTCTATGTCACTTTTTTATTTCTCTGCTTCTTCTACCTTGTGTCATTACAGTCGGTTTTGCATGTTGATTATAGCAATTTTTATTTTGGACTTACTTGTTTTTAGGTCTTTTATTTCTGTGGTAAGGGACTTCCTAGCGTATTCTAGGCTTTTCTCAAGCCCAGCTTGTATCCTTTTGGTGTTTCCTTTAAATTCTGGATGAGACACATTACTTATATCTGTTTTGATTAGAAACCTGGCAGTGACATTTCATTTTCTGGGATGAATTCCTTTGGCATTTTTTTCTAGGTCTCTATTTCTTCTTTGTGTTAGAAAATCCTGTTATGTTTCCTGATCCAGAGAGTAATGGCTTAATGAAACAGAGGCCATATGCTATTCAGGGCCTGGACCTTCAGGAAGTGTTTCCGGTGTATGCTGTGTGCACTATGTTATTGTGCTTTGGTTGCTCTTTCTCTCAGGACAGTCTTTGGCAGTTTCTGTTTGCCTGCAGTAGGGAGTGTTTACACTATGTTCAGAGTGTGGAGGGTTTTAACTAGAAGTGCTTTGCTCAGCTTGTTAAAAGAGACATGTTGCTATTTCCGCTAAAGCTGAATCTTTGCAGAACCCTATGGTCAGTAGAGGTGGTACATGAGAGGGGTTTGTGCTGGTCTTCTGTGGGAGGTGCCCATGTGAGGGGTTTGTGTTGGTCTTCTGTGGGAGGTGCTGATTGTTCTCGTTCTCAGGCACACCTGCCCAAAAAAGCCTTACCTGCAGAGTGTGTGGGGGACTGAGCTTGGGATAACTTGTTTAGGCTGCCATTGTTGTTGTGCTGCTTACTGAAGTTAGTTTATGCTGAAGGATGGGGAAGATAAATGGCACCAGCCCCCTCCATTATCTTTGGAAAGGGGAGTTTGTGCCTGCTGCTGACTAGGAAACCATCACATAAGAGCCAACAATCTCCTTTCGTGTGTCCCAGGCATCTCTCGGATCCTTGCCTTTACCCTGTCTGTGTCTGTACATCTGTCCACCTCACAGCATAGTGCATTCCTGCTTTATCCCAGGCAGGCTGGCTGAGTTTTAAAACTCCAAATTTTATGTACCTGGTGTGGTGGGGACCCAAACTGCTCCTTTGGGAGAGGGTCTCACTACATTGGGACTGAGGTAAGTTTTTCCCAGTAGGGAAGTTGCACCAAAGCACAGGGGTGTGGATTTTGAAGTAAATTGCAGCAAAGAACCAGTGTCCAAGTTAGCCACCTTCAGCAGTGTCCTTGTGCCTATGCTTAGGGCTGGCAGAGACAGCAGTGTCTCTGTGCCTATGCTTAGTGCTGGCAGAGGGTAATGGTATCTGCTGGCTCTTTTATCTCCAGAGAGACAATGCCACCTCTCCCAGATGATCTTCAAGAAGGGGGGAGCATCTCTCCCCATGTGTCCTAGGGGATCCTCAGATCACACCATTTGCTACTGGGCTATCTACCTCCTCCACATGAACATTGCAGTGCCCGCCTGCCTCCACACTGGCCATGCTGTGGACCTCTATATCTCCAGTATTTGAACACTACTAGTTGTAAAAAAGTCACAAAAATCAACTCCTCTTGTTTTCCCAGTCAATGGCTTTCAGGAAGTATTTTCCTTATGCAATCACCTATGTGCTCCTCTCCCTATATCTCTCTCCCTCTCTTTCTTCCCTCTCTCTCTTCTTTCTGTGACCAGGACTCCCTCCTCTCCACAGCACCTATGATCCTTTTCTCCCCAAATCACACCTTTGCACCTTCTACCTTCCATGATGTGGTCTCTACTTCCCCTCTAGTTTTGCAGTTTGTTCTGTGAGTACTCAGATCAATTTATTGGGTATTCAGAATAATGTGAGGTTTATCAATCTGTATTCAAGAGATGAGGGAAGCCTAGAGCCCTCCTACTATTCTGCCATCTTAACTCCTCTACCAGCACACATAAATATTTAGACATCAATAGTTGTTCCTTGCAATTTTTGTTTATTTTAAGGATTTTTCTCATTTTTAAATTTTCATTTAAATTTTCTCCACATTTTTTAAAGTAATATATACCCCAACATGGGACTCCAACTCTCAACCTTGAGATCAAGAGTCACGTGCTCTATGGACTGAGCCAGCCAGGTGCCCCTGGCTCATTTCTATTTTAATGTTTTTTCAGGAGTAGAAATGAGTGATTCATCACTTAAATATAACATCCGCTGCTCATTTCAAGTGCCCTCCTTAATGCCCACTACCTTTTTAGACCACCCCCCCACTAACATCCCTCCAGCAACTCTCAGTTTATTCTCTGTATTTAAGAGTCTCTAATGGTTTCCCTCCCTCTCTATTTTTAACTTATTTTTACTTCCCTTCCCCTATGTTAATCTGGTGTGTTTCTTAAATTCCACATATGAGTAAAATCATATGATATTTGTTTTTCTTTGACTGACTGATTTTGCTTAGCATAATGCACTCTAGTTCCATCTACATTGTTGCAAAAAGCAAAAATTCATTCTTTTTGATCACCAAGTAATACACACACACACACACACACACACATACACACACATACCATATCTTCTTTATCCATTCATCTGTTGATGGACATTTGGGCTTTTTCCATTATTTGGCTATTGTTGATAGCACTGCTATAAATATTCGGGTACATGTGACCCTTTAAATCAGCATTTTATATCATTTGCATAAATACCTAATAGTTCAATTGCTAGGTTATAGGGTAGCACTATTTTTAATTTTTTGAGGAAACTCCATAATGTTTTCCCGAGTGGCTGCACCAGTTTGCATTCCTACCAGCAGAGCAAAAGTGTTCCCCATTCTCCACATTCTTGCCAACATCTGTTGTTTCCTGAGTTGTTCATTTTAGCCATTCTGACTGGTGCGAGGTGGTATCTCACCATTGTTTTGATTTGTATTTTCCTGCTGATGAGTGATGTTGAGCATTTTCTCACGTGTCTGTTAGCCATATGGATGTCTTCTTTGGAAAACTGTCTGTTCATGTATTTTGCCCATTTCTTCACTGGATTATTTAGTTTTTGGCTGTTGAGTCTGATAAGTTGTTTATAGATTTTGGATACCAACCCTTTATCTGATGTGTCATTGACAAATATCTCTCCTATTCCATCGGTTGCCTTTAAGTTTTGTTGATTGTTTCCTTTGCTCCACAGAAGTTTTTATCTTGATGAGGTCTCAATAGTTCACTTTTACTTTTATTTCCCTTACCTCCAGAGACATGTATAGTAGGAAGTTACTGAAGCTGTGGTCAAAGAGGTTGTTGCTTGTTTTCTCTTCTAGGATTTTGAGTTTATTTTTGTGTGTGCTGTAAGAAAGTTGTCCAGGTTCATTTTTCTGCATGTTTCTGTCTAGTTTTTCCAACCCCATTTGATGAAAATACTGTTGTTGTTGTTTTTCTATTGGATATTCTTTCCTGCTTTGTCAAAGATTAGTTGACCATGCATTTTTGGGTCCATTTATGGGTTCTTTATTCTGTCCCATTGATCTGTGGGTAATTTTTTGTGCCAGTACCATACTACCTTGATTATTACAACTGAAACACACCTAGGATATAATTTCCACAATTTTAAAACCTAATAAGCTATTTATAAACTGAACTGGGTGATCCTGTACATAGAACTTGCTTTCTTACATTTTGGTACTTAAATAACTTTACTAACCTTATGTAATGCCCGGCACAAAACTACAAATATTAGTCCAAGCATTCCTCAGTATGAACTAAATTTATTAGTTTTAAGCAAATCTGTTTAAATAGTGATTTTCTATTTTTAATGTTAATTTAGCAATAAGACTTGTTCTGATATATATTTATTGTGCATTGATATTATGCCCCAGGTATGAAATATTTTTAGGAAATTATCTGCTGATCAAAAATCTTTGTTTCCATACTTTGGCTATTGTTGATAATGTTGCTATAAACATGGGGGTACATGTGTCCCTTTGAAACAGCACACCTGTATCCCTTGGATAAATGCCTAGTAGTGCCATTGCTGGGTTGTAGGGTAGTTCTATTTTTAGTTTTTTGGGGGAACCTCCATACTGTTTTCCAGAGTGGCTGCACCAGCTTGCATTCCCACCAACAATGCAAAAGAGATCCTCTTTCTCCACATCTTCATCCATCGATGGGTGAATGGATAAAGAAGATGTGGTATATGTATATATATATATATATACACACACACACACACACACACACACACACAATGGAGTATTACTCGGCAATCAAAAAGAATGAAATCTTGCCATTTGCAACTACGTGGATGGAACTGGAGGGTATTATGCTAAGTGAAATTAGTCAGTCAGAGAAAAACAAAAATCCTATGACTTCACTCATATGAAGACTTTAAGAGACAAAACAGATGAACATAATGGAAGGGAAAAAATAATTTAAAAACAGGGAGGGGGTTAAAACAAAAGAGACTCATAAATATGGAGAACAAACTGAGGGTTACAGGATAGGTTGTGGGAAGGGGATGGGCTAAATGGGTAAGGGCACTATTGAATTTACTCCTGAAATCATTGTTGCACTATATGCTAACTAATTTGGATGTAAATTTAAAAAAATAAAAAACAAAACAAGTTAAAAATAAAAGAAAAAAAATTTGTTTCAATTGTTACTTGACCCTTATTTTTTTAAACAAGATCTTCACCTTTACTTAATTCCTAAAGCTGTTTTTGTAATTTGCTTCATTAGTTTTTTTCTTTACTCTTCTAGCTCGTTCACACTTGTTAGTAAAAATTACTCTGATTTTATTATGAGAAAAAGAATAATGGTTTAGATGGCAGCATAATGCTTACATTTTTTATTTCCCCCAATTAAATGTATAATTTCCAGAGTGGTTGTATCAGTTTGCATTCCCATCAGCAGTGCAAGAGGATTCCACTTTCTTCACATCCTCATCAATACATGTTGTTTTTTGTGTTGTTTATTTTAGCCATTCTCACAGAAGTGAGGTGGTATCTCATTGTAGTTTTTATTTGTATTTTCCTGATAATCAACAATGTTAAGCATCTCTTCATATGTCTGCTTGCCATCTGTGTGTCTTCATTGGAAAAATATCTATTCATGTCTTCTGTCTATTTTTTATTTTTTTTGAGTTTTGAGTTTTACGTGTTTATATATATTGGATACTAACCTTCCTTCAACAAGAAAACAGTATGGAGGTTTTACAAAAAATTAAAATAGAACTACCCTATGATTCAACATTTGCACTACTGGTTATTTACCCAAAGGATACAAAAATAATAATTCAAAGGTTTGAATACACCCCAATGTTTATAGCAGCATTATCTAAAAACAGTAGTCAAAATGTGGAAATAGCCCAAACATCTATTGACTGATGAATGAATAAAGAAAATGAATTATATACATACAATGAAATATTACACAGCCCTAAAAAATTAAATCTTACCATTTGCAATGATGTGGATGGAGCTAGAGAAAATTATGCTAAGTGAAAGAAGTCAATCAGAAAAAAACTAATACCATAAGATTTCACTCACATGTGGAATTTAATTTAAAAAAATGATCAGAGGGAAAAGAGAGAGAGGCAAAACAGGAAACAGACTCTTAACTATAGAGAACAAACTGCTACCAAAGGGGAGGTGGGTGTAGGAGTGTGTTAAATGGGTGATGGAGATTAAGGAATGCACTTTTGATGCACACCAGATGTTGTATGGAAGCTTTGAATAACTAAATTGTACACCTGAAATGATTACACTGTATATTAAATAAATTAAATTTAAGTAAAATTAAAATTAAAATTTACATTAAATTTAAATAAAAGCTTTAAAAATATAAACATATTTCTTCCAAAAGAACTCTTAAATAAATGTGTTAATGTGTATTTTCTTTGTTTTTATTTTTTATAATTTTCTTTTCATCTTTAGTATTCTAGAAAACTTCCTGATTCTGATGCATTGCCTTACAAGCTTGGACTGGCTGCATACTCTTGGTGTCTCCCCACTTTGCTCAGGCTGATCTAAGAAACAACCACATTCCAGTAAAATATATGTAAAGGCACTGGGAGTGCCAGGAGCCCCCAGAAGACTCTGTTTGTTATGTGTGCGTAAAGTTGATTATGCCTAAAAGACTACTATTATTATTTTGTTGCCAAATGCCCTGCAATTTAACTAAGTGTGGATATGAAGAATGTATGGATGTATATATTTTTCTGCAAAGACCATGCAATACTAGGCAACTTGGTTGCAAAGATGACCAAATGGTCTTATATACAAAAGAACAGTTCAGGAACTGACTTTTTAGCAACTATTTTTCTTCCTTAGTTTAAATAAAAAGAATTGCCATATTTCTGGTAAAGATTGAAACAAGAAAATATCTTGTGCCCAATAATTTTTTTAAGGGAACTCATTAAGAATAAAAAATGAGGGACGTGTGGGTGGCTCAGTGAGTTAAGCGTCCGACTTCAGCTCAGTTCATGGTCTCATGACTCGTGAGTTTGAGCCTCGCATCAGGCTTTGTGCTGACAGCTCAGAGCCTGCTGCTTCAGATTCTCTCTCTCTCTCTCTCTCTCTCTCTCTCTCTCTCTCTCCCTTTCTGTCCCTCCCCCTCTTGTGTTCTCTCTCTGTCTCTCAAAAGTAAATAAATAAACATTAAAAGTTTTTTTTAAGGAAGAAAAAATGAGTTGTTTTTTGAAGACACATTAGTAATATGTCAAACGCAAAATAATATGGGCATTAAAAGAAATATATTTTCTTAGCAAGTGAAAAATGGTGAAAAATTATACCACCTGCAAATTAAAATAACAAAAAGTGAGCGGACAAGTTGATATTTTTAATGAAGTTTATTTTTAAATAAGTTCTTTTGTGTAAGTTGTATCATTATGAAACTTCCTTTTTGATTTCCAATTTAAAGCAGGAATATTAGTATAAGGTTCAACAAACATTTCATGTAATTGTCAGGATAGTAAATATTTTTGGCTTTGTGGGCCATGCAGTCTCTCTCACAACAAAATTCTGACATTGTCGTGCAAAAACACTATAGACAATGTGTAAACACGTGGTTGTGTTTGTTTTAACAAAACATTATTTACAAGTACAGGAAACTATGACCCACAGGCTGTAGTTTGTGGGAAGAAATGGATGACTTAATAGGTTGTAAGAACATTTTAAACTTGGGAAGATACGATAGTTCAATTGTCTCTTTGAAATGTTATCCTAAATTTAATAATAGGTATACCATTACCCATATCAGTGTTACATATCCTTTTCAATGTTGATTAAATCCAGTCTTATGTGTAAAAACTACATAGCTTAATTTTATAGAAAAAAATTATAAGAGTATGTACCAAAGATCAAGTAGTTTTTTTTATCAGTTCAGCCCAAAGAAGTAGATTTTATTCTATAAACGTTAATGATAAACTAAAAGGCTGATTTACTGATGGTATATTATACTTGAAGCTAAATTATTAAGCAACAATACAGGTATCCTTTTAAAAATCATTATAGATATATAATGAGAGTAAAAATACATGATAATCACAAATATCTTCCTAATTCATTGAGGGGCAATAACTTTGAGCGAAAGTAAAGTAAAATAGAACTTTCCTTTATTGTTATGTAAAGAATACTGTTTGTGTGGGTGTGGACCAAGCCATGTGGAAAAGGTAGAAGGCAACTGTCAGAGACAGAAAGCTTTGTCATACAAAGATCTCTAGTGTGTGGTTGAAGGATCGATTGTTGAATATCACTCTGACAGAACATTCTCACTGATGACATTGCAGGTAAGCCTATGAAGGAGCTAGGAAATATACAGCAGGGATTAATAATGTGAAAGTAAGGAGAAGATATACAACTGATTAATAATGCAAAGGTAAGGGAACTGAGCAGAAAATTCAATAGATCTTTTCTTCTGGAATGTATTTATCATTATTTCTGTGTATATATTTTTTTATTCAAAGAAGCTTAAGACACAATTCATTTCTCTTTCATTATAAAAGGAATTATGGGGCAAGTATGTAAGGGAAAAACATAATTTGCGCACTCCTGACTAGTGATAATATGCAAGACCAAATACAGTCTTCACATGATATGTAAGCAAATATTTCCTGGAAGTCTTTATAATAAAAGAACTAGAATGGTCTTCTTATAGGGAACATGGGAAATATTAACTCCAGAGAAGAGCAAAGATGACCCATTAGACTTTAAGTCTTTTTTTTCAAGTGAACTCCATGTTTTCTCCACCTGCCAGTCTACTTCTGGAGTAATTACAATATCTACTGTCATGAGCAGAAATTCTATGTAAATTATAATCATTTTTAGAAAAAAAAATATTGACTTAAATTTCATCCATTGCCTCTTTATTTATTATCTGTGAAACACTTCAATTGGTTGAATTTAAACTTTTGAATGAGTTCATAATGTACACGGGTAATTCTTTAAGATAAGAGTGTAATAAAATTTGCTCCTGTATCTAGGGCTATTATAAAGACAATTTGAAATTATCCATGATTTGTCCAAGCCTTAAGATCATACTTCATGTTTTTACTACAGTTGCTTTTTACTGACAGAATTCAGAGTACAGTCCTCCTTTCTTTCCTTTAAGTGTCCCTCATTAGATAATATTGAGAAGAAAAAAATATATTTTAGTACATGGTCTCAGGGGTTAAATAAAAAAGGATAAAGATCTTTTCAAATAAGTCTACTGTCCATAAGATATGCACAAAATGCAATAATTTGATACTAAAGCAGTTGAAAAAATTTATTTCTTTTTATGTTTTGATAAAAATATGAAAAAGATTAATATCTCTGACATGTTCATACAAGTCTCAATCTATATGTCAAGTGGTTTACGTAATATACAAGTATATTGTAGGTGGAAGATTAACTGCTATAGCCTACAAATATTCATTTTGATATATAAGAATCTAATAAAGAATTTTATGTATCATGCTATTCATCCACATATTAACATCTATGTGATATTTAGCAAAATAATGAAGCACTAGAGATTCTTTCATTTACCTTGTTATTCTTTTTAGCCAATACAAGAACATACATATTATAATATTCATTTGGAACACGAATATTTATGCTTGAGACATGCATCAAGCAAGAAGAATAAAAATTACTGATGTAGATGAAAGGTACAAAAATGTTGACTCTAGCTTTAAATAAGATTTCTCTAATTTCTTTTTCTTTGTGAAAGTGGCAACAGCTTAAGCACCTCCGCTGCCTTGTTGTTCAATATCCACTATTGCCCATCTGCCTTTTTGGTTAGTATGATACTCCAAGTGGGAATTTTATCTCATTAATCATGTTATATCACAGGGATTCGCACGCGTGCGTGCGCACATACACACACACACAAAATCTTCATGCTTCACAGCAGACATCTACTGCCCAGTAAGACAAGTGAATAAATATAATAGGATATAATATCTTAACAATAATTAAAGGTCATCTGGTATAAAGCTGTGTGAAAAAATTGCTTAGATTGTTTTAACCAATTTGCACTCTATCTGCATAATGAGAAATATGAAACGCTCTAGCCATTCAATTTGCTATTATTTTGTCACAGCCCAGAAATGTGATTATTCAAAACTCATGCAAAAATTGTGTTTTAAATAGCACATAATCACATTTAATTGTACATACAACATAGTTAATGAAATAAAACTATGAAATTGCAATACTTTCTTTTTGTATTTACTTTTGCATGCATTTTTCTATAAGACAATCATAAACTTAGAAGAAAAAAACAAATTCAACTGTACCAAAACCAAAGTTATGATAATATATTTATATCTTGACAAATGACACTTAGCATCTTTTTCATGTGAAGTTCAATAATTTATAGACTACAGTCCAAATTGAAACCATAAGAAGACTTATTAACTTAGTATTAATCATCTTGGATACTGGAGGCCACCAGGAATGAGAACAGAGATCCCATGATTTTTCTATTGGTGTTTCACAGATATTGCATCTATGAGATATAGTTAGTGATTTTTAACTCTAGTAACGGTAGAGTAATTCACAGCTGACTAGCAACTGCCTTCATTTTCTCTTATACATTTCATGTCTTATTAAACCTGACTGTGGCCATGAGTCATTGAATGTTCTCACTATATTCAAGTGCTAACATTATCAACCAAATCCAGACATAAGTGTAAGTATAAAGACTTATATACAAAGTATTCAAAGTATAATTTATGCCCTATTAATTAGCACTTTCTGGAAATTGGAGTAATATGAGGCATACTATGGTATTTTTTTATGTGATATAGTAAGTTGCATATGTGCTGATTCAAAAGTATTATGGGAGGAAAAATGACTATGCATTGGTCTTAAAAATGTTCAAAATATCTGACAAAACCTGTAACACCTGTACAAGTAATGGAAATATATCCTATAGTGTGGTCAGTTCCCAGTCCCAAATGAGCATGCATACATACACATGCATGCGTGTGAGCACACACACACACACACACACACACACACACACACACACTGTAGTAGGCAGAATTTTAAGATAACCCCAAGATACCCACTCTCCAGTTATACACAACATGTGCAATATACTCCCCTTGAGTGTGGGTGGGAACAGGAAGTCATGGGGTATCATTCCAATGATTGTGTTATATACTCGTATTGAAAGAGATTTTTGAGCATGTCATTATTGATTCTAATCAGTTGACTTTGAATTAGTCAGAAGCAAATTACCTTGGGTGTGTTAAACCTAATCAGGTGAACTCACGAAAGAGAGAAGAAGCAGATGCTTTCTAGTTGGTCTTGTAGAAGACTGCCACTTTGTTGTGAAGGTCATGTGTCAGGGAGCAACATGAATCTTATAGAAGCTAAGGGCCCTAGTCCTACAACCAGAAAGAAAGAAATTCTGCCAACAACCAGTGGACTCAGAAGATGATTCCAAGCCTCAGATGAGATAACGGCCTCAGTCAACACTTGGATGCAGCATAATGAGATCCTGACAGAGGACCCAGCCAAACAATTCCCAGACAACTGACCTACAGAAAGTAACAAAGTTGTGCTGTATTAGTGTCCTGAGATTATAGTTTTCTATTATGCAGCAATATAAAACTAACACACATATGCACACACAGACTTTTATGATGAGGTTTTTGTACTTATACCTAATATACTACTGGGTATCTCTGTTTGTTAGCTATCTTAATCTTTAAATAGTTATGGCTGAAGAGCATTGGCACATTGTAAATGCTGCTTATTCTTATACATCTCTAGAATTCTTCCCCTGGTCAACACAATTTAGTTTGAATCCAAGAAAGGCAAGGCCAAAAAGGAAAGCCAATAAACTAATAGTTTTTGTCTGGTTTGGTTTGTTTATATTACGCGGCTTTTTTTTTTTGTGTGAATTGGGGGGTAAATCATATACAGGAATCACTAGAATACAATATCACTTTGATTTTTACAAAATTATACATTAATGTCATTTTATGGGCCTTTATTATCTCAAAGAATTTATTGTACATTTTACTAGCACACATGAAAGATGTCTAAAATATCTGTCAGGTACTTTGCACATTTTTATTCAGATGATATATGGCTTTTTTGTTTTTGAATTGTATGAGTTTCTTATATATTTTGGATATTAACTGCTTATTTGATTTTGGCGTGCAAATATCTTCTCCCATTAGGAGGTTGTCTTTTCATTTTGTTGATTTTCCCATTTACCATGGAAAGCTTCTAATATGATGTAGTTCCATTGTATATTTTCGTTTTTGTTGCCTGAGATTTTGATGTCATATCCAAAAATCCTGGCAAAGACCAATGTCAAAGAGAATTTTCCTTATGCTTTTTTCCAGGAGTTTCACAATCCCGGGTCTTACATTTAAGCCTTTAACTAATTTTGAGCTGATTTTAATTTATAATGTAAGATAAGGACACAATCATCCTTTTGAATGCAAATATTCAGATTTAAAACAGCTTTTTTTTTCGTTGTTATTACCATTAGGTTTTTCTAAACCATATTACAGTTATAGCAGTCTATTTTAATCAGATTATAACTTAATTTTCAATGCATACAAAAGTGTACACTTTTACTTCTCCAAACACATAAACACATAAAACAAATAATGTGACTCTACATCTGTTTATATGGTGTATCTATTAACAAATTAATATAGATATAGCTATATTAATGTTTTTGTCTTTTAGCTTTAATTTTTTTAATTTTTTTAACGTTTATTCATTTTTGAGAGACAGAGAGAGACAGAGCATGAGCGGGGAAGGGTCAGAGAGAGGGAAACACAGAATCTGAAGGAGGCTCCAGGCTCTGAGCTGTCAGCACAGAGCCCCATGCGGGGCTCGAACTCACGAACTGTGAGATCATGACCTGAGCCAAAGTCGGACGCTCAACCAACTGAGCCACCCCGGCGCCCCTGTCTTTTAACTTTTAAATTAGCATTAAAAGTGACACATTCACCATCAGTTCAGTTCTAGAAAAGTCTGAATTTCACTGAATACTTATCTTTACTGGTGAGTTTTAGAGGGGCAGAGAGAATTCCACTGGGAGTGCAGAGCCTGACATGGGGCTCAAACTTACAAACCGTGAAATCAATCTGAGCCAAAATCAAGAGTCGGACACTTAACCAACTGTGCCACCCAGGTGCCATCCATCCCTTAAGCATTTCTTGTAAAACAGGCAAGTGGTGACAAATTCCCTCAGTTTTTGTTTGTTTGTTTGTTTTTTTCTGGGAAAGTCTATCTTTCTTTAATTTCCAAAGGACATATTTTCTGGGTGTAGTATTTTTGGTTAGCAGATTTTTTTTCCAGCTCTTTGAAAGAATAATTACCCCACTCTCTCCTGACTTACAAGGTTTCTCCTGAGATCTTCACTGATAGTCTGTGACAAGTTACTTTGCTCTTGCTGCTTACAAAACTCTGTTTTTGTCTGAAAATTTGATTAAAATGTGTTTTGGTAAAGATCTCTTTGATCAGCACTTTTGGAGTTCTTTAGGATTCATGGATTTCTATCTTCATTTTCCTCTCCAGATTTGCAAAGTCATTATTTATTTAAATAAGTTTTCTTCCCATTTCTCTTTTTCAGCTCCTTCTGCAACTTTCATAATGTCCCATAGGCTTTCTTCACTTTTTACTTTTTGGGGTGTGTGTGTGTGTGTGTGTGTGTGATTGTACCAAGCATTGCCATATTTTATGACCTCCATGTACAAACTAGGCAAATGAAATTCCCATTTAAAACAAATTGTGCATGGCAGCAGTTAAGAAGCAGTGGATCCAGTCAGTCTTGTTCTAAAGCTGCTTTCTATTTCACCATTCTGCCTTTGTAGAAGTTTATAATCTATAAATACTAATCAAAGATTTCTTTTTTCTTTTATTTTTTGGTATTGAGGTATACTTGACATACATTATACTTTATGCTTTAGTCACTACAAGTATACCTACCATCTGTCACAATACAATTCCACTAAGATACCATTGATTATATCCCTATGCTGTAATTTTTATCCCTGTGACTTATTCATTCCATAAATGAGAGCCTGTATCGCCCACTCCCTTTCACTCATTTTGCCCATTCTCTTACCAACCTCTCCTCTGGTAACTATCAGATTGTTCTCTGTAACTATGTGCCTGTTTCTGCTTTTTTGTTTGTATGTTTGTTTATTGAGTTGTTTTGTTTTTTAAGATTCCATATCCAAATGGGATCATACAGTATTTACCCTTCTGTATCTGACTTATTTTACTTAGTATAGTACCCTATATGCCTACCAATATTTTCACAAATAACAAGATTTCATTATTTTATTTTATTTTATTTTATTTATTTATTTTTTAATATATGAAATTTATTGTCAAATTGGTTTCCATACAACACCCAGTGCTCATCCCAAAAGGTGCCCTCCTCAATACCCATCATCCACCCTCCCCTCCCTCCCACCACCCATCAACCCTCAGTTTGTTCTCAGTTTTTAACAGTCTCTTATGCTTTGGCTCTCTCCCACTCTAACCTCTTTTTTTTTTTTTCCTTCCCCTCCCCCATGGGTTTCTGTTAAGTTTCTCAGGATCCACATAAGAGTGAAACCATATGGTATCTGTCTTTCTCTGTATGGCTTATTTCACTTAGCATCACACTCTCCAGTTCCATCCACGTTGCTACAAAAGGCTATATTTCATTTTTTCTCATTGCCACGTAGTATTCCATTGTGTATATAAACCACAATTTCTTTATCCATTCATCCGTTGATGGACATTTAGGCTCTTTCCATAATTTGGCTATTGTTGAGAGTGCTGCTATAAACATTGGGGTACAAGTGCCCCTATGCATCAGTACTCCTGTATCCCTTGGATAAATTCCTAGCGTGCTATTGCTGGGTCATAGGGTAGGTCTATTTTTAATTTTCTGAGGAACCTCCACACTGCTTTCCAGAGCGGCTGCACCAATTTGCATTCCCACCAACAGTGCAAGAGCATTCCCGTTTCTCCACATCCTCTCCAGCATCTATAGTCTCCTGATTTGTTCATTTTAGCCACTCTGACTGGCGTGAGGTGATATCTGAGTGTGGTTTTGATTTGTATTTCCCTGATAAGGAGCGACGTTGAACACCTTTTCATGTGCCTGTTGGCCATCGGGATGTCTTCTTTAGAGAAGTGTCTATTCATGTTTTCTGCCCATTTCTTCACTGGGTTATTTGTTTTTCGGGTGTGGAGTTTGGTGAGCTCTTTATAGATTTTGGATACTAGCCCTTTGTCCGATATGTCATTTGCAAATATCTTTTCCCATTCCGTTGGTTGCCTTTTAGTTTTGTTGGTTGTTTCCTTTGCTGTGCAGAAGCTTTTTATCTTCATAAGGTCCCAGTAATTCACTTTTGCTTTTAATTCCCTTGCCTTTGGGGATGTGTCAAGTAAGAGATTGCTACGGCTGAGGTCAGAGAGGTCTTTTCCTGCTTTCTCCTCTAAGGTTTTGATGGTTTCCTGTCTCACCTTCAGGTCCTTTATCCATTTTGAGTTTATTTTTGTGAATGGTGTGAGAAAGTGGTCTAGTTTCAACCTTCTGCATGTTGCTGTCCAGTTCTCCCAGCACCATTTGTTGAAGAGACTGTCTTTTTTCCATTGGATGTTCTTTCCTGCTTTGTCAAAGATGAGTTGGCCATACGTTTGTGGGTCTAGTTCTGGGGTTTCTATTCTATTCCATTGGTCTGTGTGTCTGTTTTTATGCCAATACCATGCTGTCTTGATGATGACAGCTTTGTAGTAGAGGCTAAAGTCTGGGATTGTGATGCCTCCTGCTTTGGTCTTCTTCAAAATTACTTTGGCTATTCGGGGCCTTTTGTGGTTCCATATGAATTTTAGGATGGCTTGTTCTAGTTTCGAGAAGAATGCTGGTGCCATTTTGATTGGGATTGCATTGAATGTGTAGATAGCTTTGGGTAGTATTGACATTTTGACAATATTTATTCTTCCAATCCATGAGCAGGGAATGGCATTCCATTTCTTTAAATCTTCTTCAATTACCTTCAGAACCTTTCTATAGTTTTCAGCATACAGATCTTTTACATCTTTGGTTAGATTTATTCCTAGGTATTTTATGCTTCTTGGTGCAATTGTGAATGGGATCAGTTTCTTTATTTGTCTTTCTGTTGCTTCATTGTTAGTGTATAAGAATGCAACTGATTTCTGTACATTGATTTTGTATCCTGCAACGTTGCTGAATTCATGTATCAGTTCTAGCAGACTTTTGGTGGAGTCTATCAGATTTTCCATGTATAGTATCATGTCATCTGCAAAAAGCGAAAGCTTGACTTCATCTTTGCCAATTTGGATGCCTTTGATTTCCTTTTGTTGTCTGATTGCTGATGCTAGAACTTCCAACACTATGGTAAACAACAGCGGTGAGAGTGGGCATCCCTGTCGTGTTCCTGATCTCAGGGAAAAAGCTCTCAGTTTTTCCCCGTTGAGGATGATGTTAGCTGTGGGCTTTTCATAAATGGCTTTTATGATGTTTAAGTATGTTCCTTCTATCCCGACTTTCTCAAGGGTTTTTATTAAGAAAGGTGATGGATTTTGTCAAAGGCCTTTTCTGCATCGATTGACAGGATCATATGGTTCTTATCTTTTTTTTTTGTTAATGTGATGTATCACGTTGATTGATTTGTGAATGTTGAACCAGCCCTGCATCCCAGGAATGAATCCCGCTTGACCATGGTGAATCATTCTTTTTATATGCTCTTGAATTCGATTTGCTAGTATCTTATTGAGAATTTTTGCATCCATATTCATCAGGGATATTGGCCTGTAGTTCTCTTTTTTTACTGGGTCTCTGTCTGGTTTAGGAATCAAAGTAATACTGGCTTCATAGAATGAGTCTGGAAGTTTTCCTTCCCTTTCTATTTCTTGGAATAGCTTGAGAAGGATAGGTATTATCTCTGCTTTAAACGTCTGGTAGAACTCCCCTGGGAAGCCATCTGGTCATAGACTCTTATTTGTTAGGAGATTTTTGATAACCGATTCAATTTCTTCTCTGGTTATGGGTCTGTTCAAGCTTTCTATTTCCTCCTGAGTGAGTTTTGGAAGAGTGTGGGCGTTTAGGAATTTGTCCATTTCTTCCAGGTTGTCCAATTTGTTGGCATATAATTTTTCATAGTATTCCCTGATAATTGTTTGTATCTCTGAGGGATTGGTTGTAATAATCCCATTTTCATTCATGATTTTATCGATTTGGGTCATCTCCCTTTTTTTTTGAGAAGCCTGGCTAGAGGTTTGTCAATTTTGTTTATTTTTTCAAAAAACCAACTCTTGGTTTCGTTGATCTGCTCTACAGTTTTTTTAGATTCTATATTGTTTATTTCTGCTCTGATGTTTATTATTTCTGTTCTTCTGCTGGGTTTGGGGTGTCTTTGCTGTTCTTCTTCTATTTCCTCTAGGTGTGCTGTTAGATTTTGTATTTGGGATTTTTCTTGTTTCTTGAGATAGGCCTGGATTGCAATGTATTTTCCTCTCAGGACTGCCTTCGCTGAATCCCAAAGCGTTTGGATTGTTGTATTTTCATTTTCGTTTGTTTCCATATATTTTTTAATTTCTTCTCTAATTGCCTGGTTGACCCACTCATTTGTTAGCAGGGTGTTCTTTAACCTCCATGCTTTTGGAGGTTTTCCAGACTTTTTCCTGTGGTTGATTTCAAGCTTCATAGCATTGTGTTCTGAAAGTATGCATGGTATGATCTCAATTCTTGTAAACTTATGAAGGGCTGTTTTGTGACCCAGTATATGATCTATCTTGGAGAATGTTCCATGTGCACTCGAGAAGAAAGTATATTCTGTTGCTTTGGGATGCAGAGTTCTAAATAGATCTGTCAAGTCCATCTGATCCAATGTATCATTCAGGGCCCTTGTTCCTTTATTGACCGTGTGTCTAGATGATCTATCCATTTCTGTAAGTGGAGTGTTAAAGTCCCCTGCAATTACCACATTCTTATCAATAAGGTTGCTTATGTTTGTGAGTAATTGTTTTATATATTTGGGGGCTCCGGTATTCGGCGCATAGACATTTATAATTGTTAGCTCTTCCTGATGGATAGACCCTGTAATTATTATATAATGCCCTTCTTCATCTCTTGTTACAGCCTTTAATTTAAAGTCTAGTTTGTCTGATATAAGTATGGCTACTCCAGCTTTCTTTTGGCTTCCAGTAGCATGATAAACAGTTCACCCCCTCACTCTCAATCTAAAGGTGTCCTCAGATCTAAAATGAGTCTCTTGTAGACAGCAAATAGATGGGTCTTGTTTTTTTATCCATTCTGATAGTCTATGTCTTTTGGTTGGCGCATTTAATCCATTTACATTCAGTGTTATTATAGAAAGATACGGGTTTAGAGTCATTGTGATGTCTGTATGTTTTATGCTTGTAGTGATGTCTCTGGTACTTTGTCTCACAGGATCCCCCTTAGGATCTCTTGTAGGGCTGGTTTCGTGGTGACAAATTCCTTCAGTTTTTGTTTGTTTGGGAAGACCTTTATCTCTCCTTCTAGTCTAAATGACAGACTTGCTGGATAAAGGATTCTCGGCTGCATATTTTTTCTGTTTAGCACACTGAAGATATCGTGCCAAGCCTTTCTGGCCTGCCAAGTTTCAAAAGAGAGATCAGTCACGAGTCTTATAGGTCTCCCTTTATATGTGAGGGCACGTTTACTCCTTGCTGCTTTCAGAATTTTCTCTTTATCCTTGTATTTTGCCAGTTTCACTATGATATGTCGTGCAGAAGATCGATTCAAGTTACGTCTGAAGGGAGTTCTCTGTGCCTCTTGGATTTCAATGCCTTTTTCCTTCCCCAGTTCAGGGAGGTTCTCAGCTATAATTTCTTCAAGTATCCCTTCAGCACCTTTCCCTCTCTCTTCCTCCTCTGGGATACCAATTATGCGTATATTATTTCTTTTTAGTGTATCACTTAGTTCTCTAATTTTCCCCTCATACTCCTGGATTTTTTTATCTCTCTTTCTCTCAGCTTCCTCTTTTTCCATAACTTTATCTTCTAGTTCACCTATTCTCTCTTCTGCCTCTTCAATCCGAGCTGTCGTTGTTTCCATTTTGTTTTGCATTTCGTTTAAAGCGCTTTTCAGCTCCTCGTGACTGTTTCTTAGTCCCTTGATCTCTGTAGCAAGAGATTCTCTGCTGTCCTGTATACTGTTTTCAAGCCCAGCGATTAGTTTTATGACTATTATTCTAAATTCACTTTCTGTTATATTATTTAAATCCTTTTTGATCAGTTCATTAGCTGTTGTTATTTCCTGGAGATTCTTCTGTGGGGAATTCTTCCGTTTGGTCATTTTGGATAGTCCCTGGAGTGGTGAGGACCTGCAGGGCACTTCCCCTGTGCTGTGGTGTATAACTGGAGTTGGTGGGCGGGGCCGCAGTCAGACCTGATGTCTGCCCCCAGCCCACCGCTGGGGCCACAGTCAGACTGGTGTGTGCCTTCTCTTCCCCTCTCCTAGGGGCGGGATTCCCTGTGGTTTGGCGTGGCCCATCTGGGCTACTTGCACACTGCCAGGCTTGTGGTGCTGGGGATCTGGCTATTAGCTGGGGTGGGTAGGCAAGGTGAAAGGGGGCAGGAAGGGCAGGCTTAGCTGGTTTCTCCTTAGATGATAGACTTCAGGAGGGGCCCTGTGGCAGCGGGAGGGAGTCAGATCCACTGCAGGAGGTTTGGCTCGGCAGGAACACAGAGTTGGGTGTTTGCGCAGAGCGAGCAAGTTCCCTGGCAGGAACTGGTTCCCTTTGGGATTTTGGCTGGGGGATGGGCGGGGGAGATGGCGCTGGCGAGCGCCTTTGTTCCCCACCAAACTGAGCTCTGTCTTCCAGGGGCTCAGCAGCTCTCCCTCCCTTTGTCCTCCAGCCTTCCCGCTTTCTGAGCAGAGCTGTTAACTTATGACCTCCCAGATGCTAAGTCACGCTTGCTGTCGGAACACAGTCCGTCAGGCCCCTCTGCTTTTGCCAGCCAGACTCCGGGGCTCTGCTTGGCCGGCGAGCCGCCCCTCCACCCCGGCGCCCTCCCGCCAGTTCGTGGAGCGCACACCGCCTAGCCGCCCTTCCTACCCTCTTCCGAGGGCCTCTAGTCTGCGCTTGGCTCCGGAGACTCCGTTCTGCTAATCCTCTGGTGGTTTTCTGGGTTCTTTAGGCAGGTGTAGGTGGAATCTAAGTGATCAGCAGGACGGGCGGTGAGCCCAGCGTCCTCCTATGCCGCCATCTTCCTAGCTTCAAGATTTCATTATTTTAAATGGCTGAGTAATATCGTAACACACACACACACACACACACACACACACACCACTTCTTATCCATTCATCTATAAATGGACATTAAGGCTGCTTCCATAACTTGGCTATTGTATGTAATGGTGTAATAAAAATAGGTGTAGATGTATCTTTTCAATTCATTTTTTTCTCTTTCTTTGGGTAAATTCTTAGTATTGCAAATATTGGATCATATGATATTTCTATTTTAATTTTTTGAACACCCTTCATACTGTTTTCCACAGTGGCTATATCAGTTTACATTCCCAGCAACAGTGCAGAAGATTTCCTTTTTTTTGCAATTCTTATCAACAATTGTTATTTTTTTTCAATAGAAAGCAGCCTTTCTGCTTTTATTTATTTATTTTTAGAGTGCATAATTTATTTATTTAAATTCAAGTTATTTAACATACAGTGTAGTATTGGTTTCAGTAGAACCCAGTGATTCATCACTTACATACAACACCCAGTACTCATCCCAAAAAGTGCCCTCCTTAATGCCCATCACCCATTTAGCCCATCTCCCCACCCACTTCCCCTCCAGAAACACTCAGCTTGTTCACTGTATTTAAAAGTGTCTTATGGTTTGCTTACCTTTCTGTTTTTATCTTATTTTTCCTTCCCTCCCCCTATGTTTATCTGTTGTATTTCTTAAATTGCACATATGAATGAAATCATGTATTTGTTATTCTCTGAATGACTTATTTTGCTTAGCATAATACACTCTAGTTCCATCCACATTGTTGCAAAAAACAACATTTCATCTTTTGGATCACTGAGTAATATTCCACTGTATGTATGTATATGTGTGTGTGTGTGTGTGTGTGTGTATCACACCTTCTTTATCCATTCATCATTTGATGGACTCTTTCCATAATTTGGCTATTGTTGATAGTGCTGCTATAAACATTGGGGTGCATGTGACCCTTTGAATCAGCATTTTTTAACCTTTTGGATAAATACCTAATAGTGCAATTGCTGGGTTGTAGGGGAGTTCTATTTTGAATTTTTTGAGGAAACTCCATACTGTTTTCCCAAGTGGCTGCACCAGTTTGCATTCCCTCCAACAGTGCAGAAGGGTTCCTCTTTCTCTGCATCCTTGCCAACATCTGTTGTTGCATGAGTTGTTAATTTTAGCCATTCTGACTGGTATGAGGTGGTATCTCATTGTGTTTTGATTTGTGTTTCTCAGATGATGAGTGATGTTGAGTATCTTTTTATGTGTCTGTTAGCCATCTGGACATCTTTCAAAAAGTGTGTGTTCATGTTTTTCTCCCATTTCTACACTGGATTATTTGTTTTTTGGCTGTTGAGATTGAAGAGTTCTTTAGAGATTTTGGGAATTAATCCTTTATACAATATACCATTCTTAAATATCTTTTCTTATTTTGTTGGTTGGCTTTTAGTTTGTTGATTGTTTCCTTAACTGTGCAGAGGCTTTTTATCTTGATAATTTTATTTCCTTTGCTTCTGGAGACACGTCTAGCAAGAAGTTGCTGTGGCTCACAGCTGGCATTAAAAACCCAAAATCTTAAGGGACCTGGCATCACTTGGATCCACTCCCCTTTTCTAGAGTACAACCTCTCCACTTTGTGAGAAGTCCTCTGTACCTGAGAGACAGTCCCATAACTTCACAGTGCTCAGAATCTATGGTGTAGCACTGTTAAAGCAGCAAAGATTATATTCGCTCTGGGTGCACCTCTGTCCCCTGCTGATGAAAGACTTTTGGTTGGCACCTACAGGGTCTTTTGTTCTTGGGAGACAATAAACATTCCTTCCAAAAGTAATCCAGGAAGGGGAATATTCTCTTCCACTGTGTCACAGAGATCCCTACACCACACTATGCACTCTGGGGCCAGCTCCTCCCTCCCCAGGATGGCAGACAGCAGCTCCACTCCAGAGAATGTCTTGCACTTCCAAAAGTTCAGAATTTGAGTTCCAAACGCTGTTTTCAAAAAGCCAAACAAAATAAAACAAAACAAATCCTGGGACACTCCATACTTCTCGCTCCACAGTCTGTGGTCCAAAGAGCTTTTCCTCTGTGCAAACTCTATGCCACACTTTCTCAATCCCTTTATCTTCCCCCCCCCCCAACCATTTGTCTCTTTATGGAAAGGGTGCTCTTCCCTCTGTGACAATGCCATTTTTCTCTCCCCCAATTCACTACCACGCACGTCGCACCTGCCAAGCTGTCTCTGTCCAACTGTGGAGATCCTTCTGCCACTCCACAGATCAATTTCCTGGGTGTTTCAAGTGATTTGACTTCAATACAGCTATGTTTGAGGGCCAAGGAAAGCCTAAGGTCCCTCTACTTCTCTACCATCTTAACTTCAAAAAACCAACACTTGTTATTTATTTATTTATTTATTTATTTATTTATTTATTTACTTTTTATTTTAGCCATTCTGACACTGACAGGTATAAGGTGATATCTCATTGTGGTTTTGATTTTTCATTTCCCTGATAATTGGCAATGTTGAACATATTTCATGAGCCTGTTGGCCATCTTTATATTTTCTTTGGAAAAATGTCTATTCAGTGCATCTTCCCTCTTTTTAATTAGATTGTTTGTTTTTATGCCATGGAGTTGTGTAAGTTCTTTACATATGTTGGATATTAATCTCTTATCTGATATATCATTTACAAATATATTTTCCAATCCAGTATGTTGTATTTCTGTTCTGTTGATGGTATCCTTCGCTGTATAAAAGCTTTTTATTTTTATGTAATCCCAGTAGTTTTGTCGTTGTTGTTGTTTTGCTGTTTTTTTTTTTCTCTCCCTCACCTGAGAGGACATATCTAGAAATATGTTGCTATGGCCAATGTCAATAAAATCACAACCTGAATTCTCTTCTAGGATTTTTATGGTTTCAAGTCTAACACTTATGTCTTTAATTAATTTGAGTTTATTTCTGTGTACAGTGTTAAAAAATAGTCTAATTTTACTTTTTGCATAAAGCAGTCCAGTTCTCCCAGAATGATTTATTGAAGAGAATATCCTCTCCTCACTGTATATTCTTGTCTTATTTTTAATAAATTGAGTACATAAGTGTGAGTTTATTTCTTGCCTCTCTTTTCTGTTCAATTGATCTAAGTGTATATTGTTGTCAGTAACATACTGTTTTCATTACTACAGCGTTTGTGTGTGTCTTAAAATGTGGAATTGTGATACTATCAGCTTTTTTCTTTTCCAAGATTGTTTTGGCTATTCAGGGTGTTTTATGGTTTCATACTACTGTTTATCTTTTGCTGTTTTTGTTGTTCCTCTGGGTAATATTAAATGGCTTGTCTTGGTGGTCACTAATTCTTTCATCTGCTAGGTCAAGCCTGTTGACATAGCGCACTCTCTCTCTCTCTCTCTCTTAGGTTAGACATTCTATTCCTTAGCTCAAGAAAACCTCTTTTGTTCTCACTTATGATTTCTATTTCTTTACTGAACTTCTCATTTTGTTTATGTATTGTTTTCTTAATTTTATTTGTCTATTTTCTTACAGCTCTCTGATTTTCTTTCAAAATAGTTATTTAAATTGTTTGTCAAGCAATCTTTAGATCGCCATTTCTTTTAAGTTAACCAGTAGATTTTTTGTTTTGTTTCTTTCATGGAAACTTCTTTCTCTGATTTAATGTTTCTTGAAACCCTGCCTTTCTGTTTTTGCATTCCAAGAAGCAGTCACCTCCTTTGGTTTTTACTGACTGGCTTTGGGAGAAAAGACCTTCATGAATGAGCCTGTTAGAGATTCTTGGGGTCTTTCAGACCCTTTCAGTGAATGCACCCGTTCCACTCCCTGGAAAGAGAAAGACCCTTTCTCTCATAGGGAGAAAGTCTTAAGATGTTGTTGTCTTCTCTCAATCCCACAAATGCAGCCATGTTTCTGAGATCCTCCCGCTTGCTTTCCCAAGAAAGTTATTTGAAATAGTCAGAGTTGTGAGCCTTCTGCTAAACCAGAAAAATTGAGTTATCTGCTAAGATTAACAACTGCTGTTGAGGTCCATGTGCTGTCTGTAGGAACTCATGCAATGCATGCACTGGAATGTGTGGGATACCATCTGTTAAGGTGGAGACATACAAAATGCTAAAGACATATATTGGATGGTATTGAAGTGCTCAGGAATTTTATCCTGGAGGTCTTTTAGTACAGTCCACAAGCCAGTCAGCACAATCGGCAACTGACTATTGAGAATCACACTCCAGTTCTTGTGAGTCCTTGCCCTTTCTCCGGGCTTTTAGTTGCCCACAGACAATTTAGCCATATTCATACCCTCAGGGCTCTGAGTGGGGTGGGACAGAAGTGAAACTTCTGGGCAGCATCCCATAAGACTGGGAAAGCTAAATACTTGTTTCACTTTCACTTTCCTCCATGGGAGAAATCAGTTCCTTGAGGAATGGCCAATGCAGTTAAAGTGAAACTACACTTCTTATGCTCTTCAATGCATCCCTCTCAGATTCTTATTCCATCAGGGTTCTAGAACCATAACTAGGCCACAGTGCTCCACAATATATTTTTCTGACCATGGGTGGTTGTAAATATTGGGTTTCTCTTGGGGAATTACAAGTGTAACCTCTTATTATGTCATTTTGCTGATGTCACTTGATCAACTATTAAGCATTAGAATTATTTGTATTTCCTTTCTGGAAACTGTGTTTAAATTCTTTATCTTTTTTCTAATATGTGATTTTTTTCTGGTTTTGATTTTTTGAGCTATTTATGTATTATATTAGTTTTTATCCTAGGAGTTGCAAATGTTTTTCCATCTAGGAAAATGTATTTTAATTTGTATATAGCTTTTTTACCCATGACTACATTTTTTAAAAACATAATTTTATTATTTTTCCTTTCACAGATCATGGATTTTGAGTCATAAATTGGAAGACTATTTAATCCACAATTTTAATTAAATTCTCCCATTTTTTATAGTACATTTATGGTGTCCATATAGAGAACATGTTAGTTTCCAGTTTTACACTCCTCAGTTCCATCCCTGCTTCTCCATTCATCAAAAGTGTTTCTGGAATACTGATAATTGTGCCATTAAAAAAAGAAAAACTTCTCTAACATACTATTTCTATGTCTTTGCTTTAAAAACCATCTTTTTAAATTCTATCTTTATCCCTTGATCCATAAGTATCTGTGAGGACTTTAAAGTCCATTTAACCCTCAAACTTTCCAGGAGCTATAACTCTAACAGCCTAATCCCTCCCTTTGCTATTTTCGTTAATTTATTTGCACTTCCATTAGAATACTTATCAAACCTGCCTTTAAGAATGTGTTGCTTTGGGGCGCCTGGGTTGCTCAGTCAGGTGAGTGTCCAGCTCATGATTTGGGGTTAGGTCATGATGACAAAGTCGTGAGATTGAGTCCCACATCAGTCTCTGCACTGAGCATGGAGCTTGCTTAGGATTCTCTCTCTCTCTCTCTGTCTCTCTCTCCCTTTGCCCCTCTCCCTAGTTCATGCTTTTTCACTCTAAAAAAAAAAAAAGAAAAAAGAGTGTGTTGTGTTTTTGTCTCCTGCAATATAAAGGAAGGCCGGGATTGTGACTTTTGCATTTTTTAATTATCTGTACACCTAACATACTGTTTTCCGAATAGTATGTACTCACACATAAAATTTAATTTGATTTTCTCATCTTTTCTTTCTTACCATCTCCTTGTCATATTTCTCTTATTAATTTTCTTATTTTCGCCATATCATTTCCCCACTATTCTTTCTATTTCATTTTCTCACAATAAAGGTTTCAAAATCAATTTTTATAACACTATTTCCACTAGCAAAAATAACACTCCCCACACCTCAACATAATAGTTTTCTTCAAATTATTACTAATTTCCTTGGCCTCCTTTCACAGATGACCCACTTTGAGTCATAGTTAGAAATAGAAATTATTTGCCTATATCTAATTTGTAGAAGAAATCACACATGTTTTCCCCCAGTACTTGGTTTTATATTTCTGATGTGAATTTGTCATCCATTTAGAGATTTTTCTTGTATCTAGTATAACAGAATAAATTGGTATATCTTTTTTTTTAAAGATTTTGTTTAAATTCCAGTTAGCTAACATAAACTGCAATAATAGTTTCAGGTGCACAATAGAATGATTCAATATACAACAGACAACAGACAACACCTGGTACTCATTACAACAAGTGTGATCCTTAATCCCCATCATTTATTTAACCCATTCCACACCCACCTCCCTTCTGGAAAGCATCAGTTTGTTCTCTATAGTCAAGAGTCTGTTTCTTGTTTCACCTCTCTCTCTATTTCCCCTTTGCTTGTGTGTTTTATTTCTTAAATTCCACATATGAGAGAAATCATGTGATATTTGTCTTCCTGTGACTGACTTATTTCACTTAGCGTAATATTTTCCAGCTCCATCCATGTTGTTGCAAATACCAAGATTTTATTCTTTTTTATAGCTAATACTCCATTGTGTGTATATCTATGTACATATATATATATATATATGTTTATTTCTATATCTATATAAACAACCTTTCATAATCCATTCACCACTCAATGGACACAGGCTGTTTGTATAACTTGGCTATTGTAGACAATGAAACTATAAACATTAGGGTGCATGTATATCCTTGAATTAGTGTTTTTGTATTCATTGATTAAACACTTAGGAATACAATTGATGGAACATAACATAACATAGTTCTATTTTCCACTCTTTGAGGATGTGCCATACTGTTCTCCGCAGTGGCTGCACCAGTTTGCATTCCCACCAATAGAGCAAGAAGATTACCCTTTTGCCATATCTGTTTCAACATCTATTGTTTCTTGCATTATTGATTTTAGCTTTTTTGACAGGTGTGAGGTGATATCTCATTGTATTTTTGATTAACATTTCCCTGATTATCAATTGTGTTGACTATCTTACCATGTGCATTGGACATTTAGATTTGTTCTTTGGAAAAAATATCTATTCATGCCTTCTTCCCATTTTAAATTGGATTATTTGTTTTGGGGGTGTTGATGTGTATAAGTTCTTTAGGGATTTTGGATACCAACCCTTTATCACATATGTCATTTGCAAATATCTTCTCCCATTCCATAGGTTCTCTTTTAGTTTTGTTGATTATTGCTTTTGATGTGCACAAGCATTTTATTTTGATGTACTCTCAATGGTTTATTTTCGCTTTTCTTTCCTTTGTTTCAGGAGACATATTGAGAAAGAAGTTGCTATTACCAATGCCAAAGAAGTCACTGTTTGTGTTCTCTTCTGGGATTTTTATAATTGCAGGATTCATGTTTAGGTCTTTAATCCAGTTTGAATTCACTTTCGTGTATGTTGTAAGAAAGGGCTCCATTTCATTCTTTTGCATGTGGCTGTCCAGTTTTTTCAACACCAACTGTTGAAAAGACATTCTTTTTCCCATTGGATATTGTTTCCTGCTCTGCCTGTGGGTCTGACCCACAGATATATGTCTGACCATATACTGTGGGTTCATTTCTCACTTTTCTATTCTGTTCTTTTGATATATGTGTCTATTTTTGTGCCAGTAGCATACTATTTTGATTACTGCAGCTTTGTAATATAATTTGAAGTCCAGAATTGCCATGCCTCTAGCTATGCTTTTGTTTTTCAAAGATTGTTTTGGCTATTTGGGTTTTTGTTGTTGTTGTTGTTGTTGTTCTTATTCTTGTTCCAAACAAATTTTAGGACTGTTTTTTCTAGTTCTGTGAAATATATTGTTGGTATTTTGATAGGGATTGTATTAAATTTGTAGATTGTTTTGGGTAGTATAAACACTTTAACAATATTGGTTCTTCCAATTCGTGAGCATGGAATGTGTTTCCATTTCTTAGTCTCTTCTTCTATTTATTTTGTAAGTGTTTTATAGTTTTCAGAATACTGCTCTTTCATCTCTTTGGTTAGGTTTGTTCCTAGGTATCATTGTTTTTGGTGCAATTGCAAATGAAATTGATTACTTCATTTTTCTCTCTGGTACTTCATTATTGGTGAATATAAATGCAACAGATTTCTGTACCTTGATTTTGTATCATGTGATTTTACTGAATTCATGTATCACTTATAGTAGTTTTATGGTGGAAATTTTTGAGTTTTCTATATAGAGTAAAATGTCATCTCCAAAAGTAGAAGTTTGACTTCTTCCTTGCTGATTTGGATGCCTTTATTTCTTTTTGTTGTCTTGTTGCTATGGCTAGGACTTCTGGTACTATGTTGAGTAAGGGTAGTGAAAATGGTTATCCCTGTCTTGTTCCTGTGAGGAAAAGCCTCAGGTTTTCCCCATTGGGGATGATAATTGCCTTTATTATACTGAGGCATGTTCCCTCTAAACCCAATTTTCTGAGGAGTTTTACCCTGAATGGATGTTGTACTTTTTTGCAAGGGTGTTTCAATATTCTCAAATCAATTAATGTGATACACAAAATTAGTAAAAGAAAGAACATAAACTTATCATATTTTTAAGATTATTTTCTTTTGTGTGATTTAGCTGGAGTGCTATCTATTATTTTGTCTTCTAGATCACTTATCAATTTTTTTTGCATTTGATATTCTACAGTTAATTTTCACCACTGTAATTTTATTACAGTTATTGTATTCTTCGAGTCTGAATCATTATTTTCAATATTTTCTATCTTTTTACTGAATGTCTCCAGAGCTCTTCAACTCTTCTCTCCAGCTTAATGAGCATTTTCACACTATTTGCTTTAAATTCTTTCTTAGGTATATTGCTTCCTCCATGTCATTTAGTTATTTTTCTAAGGTTTTTTGTTTGTTTGTTTTTTCTCTTGGAACATATTCTTCTGTCACCCAATTTTGCTTGAAATTGTGCTTGCTTTATGAAATAGATCGACATCTAGTTCTCCTTAATTTGAAGAAATGGTCTTCTGTGTGGTCATCTGCCATGTTAAACTGCGTGTGCTTGATGACTTTTGCTGGAGTTGTGGCTGGCATGGGCTTAATGTCCCAGGGTTCTTCCTGAAGTGCAAACTCTGACAGGACATCTAAAACTCATTTCAGTGGATGCTGATGTAGTCTCTATGCTCTCCACATAGTGGCTGCTTTGGCAGTACAGCTAAAGCTAAAGTGGGGCAAACCAGTGCGTCCTTATGCCCTACCTGCAAAGGTCAACTTAGCAAGATATCTGAGGTTGAATTTAATATTATCTAGGGTGTTCAAGGGCTCTCTGTTCAAAGTAGCTCTCAAACAACAGGTGAAACTGAGGTAGGTTAGGTTGGGGGATATCAGGGCTTTCTTTGCAGCAGGTGTTCTTGTGTCCATTTGTTTTGCTCTTCTCTTTTGCTATTCTCTTTATCTTTTTCTATGCAGAAGCTGCTCAGTCTACCCTTAGTTCTCCCTGTAGAAGAATTATGCTATAAGGAGGTGTAATTTGATTTTTCTGTAAGGATGTGAAATCAGGATCCTTTTCCTTCTTTACCACAACTCCGCATCTTTTTTCAAAATTATTAGTGGTTATTTGCTGTTTTTTGAGATTCCATATAAGTTCAAGGATTTATTTTTCTGGTTTTGACAAGATAACATTGCAATTTAGAGAGGGATTTTATTGAATCTGTATATCAGTTTAGGTGTACAGACATTACTCCAGAGATAATGTACACATGATCAACAGGCATATGAAAAATGGTTGACATCATTAGTCATTAGGGAAATACAAATAATAAAACACAAGGATATATCACTCACATATATTAGTAAGACTACTATTAAAAATAACATACTTTGGCAAGTTGTGAAGAAATTGAAACACTTGTCCATTTTGAAGGGTATAATAACAATTCTTCAAAAAGCTAAAAATAGAGATTACTTATCTCTAATCTAGAGATTACATATCTCATACCTGTCATCCCATATCTGGGTATATATCAAAAATAATTTCAGCCAGGAATCAAAGAGATTTTTGCACTCCCATGTTTAAAACAACATTATTCATAGTACCAAAGAGGTGGAAGCAATACAAGTTTCCACCGTGAATGAATGGGTAAGCAAAACATGTTATATACATGCCATATGATATTATTATTCATCTTTGAAAAAGAATGAAGTCTTGTCACATACTAAAACATGGAAGAATTTTACGTAAATTTTGTTAAGTGAAATAAATCACTCGCAAACTGAAAAATATTATGTGATTGAATTGACAAACTCTTAGAACCATAAAGTAAAGTGGTTATTTTTAGGGGCTCAGGTAGAGTGAAATTAGGAGACATTTTTAAGGAAGATATAGTTCCAGTTTTTCAAGATGAAATATTTATGGAGATTGAAAAACGATATGAATATACTTAACATTACTTAACTGTACACTTGAGATGGTTAAAACAGATAAATTTTATATTTACTACCACAATTTAAAAAATAATAGATATCACACAAAGTACATTTTTATATCACAATGAAATAACATTAGCTATTGATAATAGATAGCTTCAAAATTCCACAAATGTTTGGAAATTAAACACTGTTAAATAGGCCAGGGTTAAGAAGACACAAGCAGAGAAAAATATTTTGAGCTTCAATTAAAGCAAAAATTCAACTTATCAAAATTTAGAAGACACAACAAGAACAGTCTTTAGAGGAAAACTTATAAAATTAAACACATATATTAGAAGAAAAGATAGGTCTAAATTGACATAAGCTTAAACAATATTAAACTATAAAATAAATAGCAATTTAAACATAAAATGAACAGATGAATAGAAATATTTAAAATTAGTGAAAGCTGTACACCACCCTCTGTGCACAACACCTTCCCCGCAACTTGACTAGGCAAACACCATGAGCTCAATGCAATCTTCACTGCAGCTGCACTGCACCAATGCTGGGTAAGGACATCAAACACCACATACTCTGTGCAGCAGCTGCACCACAGCCAGGCTGGGCAAGTGTCATGAGCCTCATATAAGACACACCACAGCCACAGCTCTTACACAGCTGATGGGAACATGCAATTCACACAAAATCTGCCCCTGGAGCTTGGCTTTGGTGGTCAGGGTGTATTGTATTTCTGGTCCCCACAGATCATATCCTACACAAGACCACTTCTTCAAGACTGGAAGAAGTAACTCTTTAACCTAATTCATAAAAATACGGAGTCAGACAAAATGAAGAGATAGAAGAATATGTTCCTAACAAAAAAAACAAAAACAAAAACAAAAAAAACCAAAAAACAAAAAACAAAAAACAAGACAAATCTCCAGAACAATGTTTTAAAGAAACAGATATAAGCAACCTATCCAATAAAGAAGTCAAAGGAATGGTCATAAAGATGCTCACCGAATTTGAGAGAAAAATGGACACAGTGAAAACTTTAACAATGAGATAGAGAATGTAAGAAAATACTAAACAGAAGTCATAACTGGAAAAAAAACACAAGAGAGTTTAGATAGGACAATGCATTAAGTCAAAAAATGCAAAAACTGATGAAAAAGAAAAGCAGTGATTCTCACACAAAGTAGCAAAATGAAAAAAAAATACAATAAAAAAACTGACTCTATATTAAGGAATCTGTGGAAGAACATGTAGCAGGATAAAATGAGCATTGCAGGGGTTCCAGAAAGAGGAAAGAAAGGGCCAGAAAAATTATTTGAAAAAATAATTGCCAAAACTCCCAGGAATCACAAAGAGTTCTAAATAAGTTGAAAAACAACAACAAAAACACCACACATGCAACAATACACAGTATATTTAAAATGGCATAATTGAAGAAAAAAATCTTAACAAAGACTACAGGAAAACAATTTAATACATACAAGAGAAGACACATAAGAGTATTAGCTGCTTTTCAGCAGAAACATTACAGGCCATACGTGAGTGGCTTGATATGTTAAAATTGTTAAAGAGAAAAAAATCCAACAAATAATTCTCCTTCCAGGAAATTTATCATTTAGAATTGAAGAAGTTATTAGGAATTTTCCAGATAAGGAAAAGATAAAGGAATTTGTCACCAGTAAATCACTCTTACAAGAAATGTTAAAGCAAATTCTCTAAGCTGAAAAGCAAAGACACTGATTGTAATCAAAACAAAAGCAAATTCTTTAAGCTGAAAAGCAAAGACACTGATTGTAATCAAAACAGCATGGTAATGGCATACAAATATACACATAGATCAATGGAAAAGAATGGAAAACCCAGACATAATCCTACAAGTATATGGTCAATTAATCTTCAACAAAGCATTAAAGAATATCCAGTGGGAAAATGCTTTTTATCAAATGGTATAGAGAAAACTGGACAGCAATATTCAAAAGAATGAACCTGGAACAGTTTCTTACACCATACACAAAAATGGATTAAACTCAAAATGGATTAAATACCCAAATGCAAGATCGTGAAACCATAAAAATCCTTGAAGAGAACATAGGCAATAACTCCTCTGACATCAGATGTAGTAACAGTATTCTAGTTATGTCTCCTGAGGCAAAGGAAATAAAAGCAAATGTAAACTATTTAGAATACATCAAAATAAAATGCTTCTGCACAGGAAAGGAAACAATGAACAGAACTAAACAGCAACCAAGGAATGGGAGAAGATATTTTCAAATGACTTATCTGATAAAGGGTTAATATCCATACTACATAAAGAACTTACAAAACCCAAAACCCAAAAAACAAATAATCAAATTTAAAAATGGCCAGAAGACATGAACAGACATCTCTCCAAAGAAGAAATACAGATGTCCAACAGATACATAAGAAGATGCTCAACATCACTTACCATTTAAATGCAAATCAAAACTACTATGACATTCAACTCACACCTGCTAAGAATGGCTAAAATCACAAAGGAAACAAGTGTTGACAAGGATGTGGAGAAAAAGAAACTCTCATGAACTGTTTGTGGGAATGCATACTGGTGCAGCTACTCTGGAAAACAGTATGGAAGTTCCTCAAAAAGTTAAAAATAGAACTACCTTGTGATGCAATAATCATACTACTGGTTATTTATCCAAATAATACAAAAACACTAATTCAAAGGTATACATGCACCTTTCTGTTTATAGCAGCAATATATACAATAGACTAATTTTGGAAATAGCCCAAATGTTCATCAATAAATAAATAGATAAAGAATATTTGGTATATATAATGGACTATTACTCCACCATAAAATAATTAAATCTTGCCATTTGCAAGCATATGGATGGAGGTAGAAAGTACAATGCTATGTGAAATAAGTTAGTCAGAGTAAGAAAAATGGTACATGATTTCACTCACATGTGGAATTTAAGAAGCAGATCAAGTAAGCATAGGAAAGAAAAGACAGAGAAGCCAAGTTCCAAGAGAGATCATATATTGGGGCCACAAAAATCTCAAAAAATTCAGGAAGATTGATATCACATCAAGCATCATCTCTGACAGCAATTATATTAAACAAGATATAAATTGCAATTAGAATACTGGAGAAAATCATAGAAAAAAACAGTATACTACTGAACAACAAATGGGTCATTGGTGAAATCAAAACAAAAATTTAAAAATACCTATAGATAAATTAAAGCAAATATATGATTAAACAAAATCTGTTGGATGCAACAAAAGTAGTTCTATGAGGTTTGTGCTAGGCAATACAATCCTACCTCAAGAAATAAGAAAAATCTCAAATGAACAATCTAACTTTATACTTAAAAGAGCTAGAGGGGCGCCTGGGTGGCTCAGTCGGTTAAGCGTCCGGCTTCGGCTCAGGTCATGATCTCACGGTTTATGGGTTCGAGCCCCGCGTCGGGCTCTGTGCTGACAGCTCAGAGCCTGGAGCCTGTTTCAGATTCTGTGTCTCCTTCTCTCTGTGACCCTCCCCCGTTCATTCTCTGTCTCAAAAATAAATAAACATTAAAAAAAAACTTTAAAAAAAAAAGAGCTAGAAAATAAAGAAAAAACAAACCCAAAATAAGTATAAAGAAGGAAATGACAAGATTACAGAGGAAATAAATTAGAGACCAATAGATAATATGAAAGATCAATGAAACTAAGACCTGGTTCTTTGAATAGATAAACAAAATCAACAAATCTCTAGTAGACTCACAAAAAAACAAAAGAGGGAGCTCAAATGAATAAAATCAGAAATGAAAGAGATTTACAACTAATAATACAGAAAGCACTGTTTTCTACTATTGTCCAAAAAAATTGGACAACCTATGAGAAATGGATTTTTGTTTTGAAATAGACAAGCTTCTAGGCCTGAATCAGAAAGAACAAGAAAATCTAAATAGACTGATTATTATAAGGAGAACAAATCAGTAATCAAAAACCTCCCAAGATGGGGCGCCTGGGTGGCTCAGTCAGTTGAGTGTCTAACTTCAACTCAGGTCATGATCTCACAGTTCTTGAGTTTGAGCCACGTGTCAGGCTCTGTGCTGACAACTCAGAGCCTGGAGCCTGCTTCAAATTCTGTGTCTCCCTCTGTCCCTGCTCCTCCCCCATTCATGCTTTCTCCCTCTCAAAAAATAAATAAATGTTAAAAAAAAAAAATAACCTCCCAAGAAACAAAAGACCAGGACCAGATGACTTTACTGTTGAATGCTTCCAAATATTCAAAGAAGAAATTATTTTGGAATTTGGAAGCATTCACCCGTAAAGCCATCTAGTCTTGAACTTTTTGTTTGATGACTTAACCTTTACCTTCTTAAACGCATACCTTCTTAAACCCACTACAAAAAAATTGAAGAGGAAGGAACACTTCCAAACGCACTGTAAGTAACACTATGACCTGATACCACAATTGGAAAAAGGCACACACACACACACACACACACACACACACACACAAACTACAAGCCAATATTGAAACCATGAGACATCCCCTCATATGTGTTAAAATTGCTATTATCAAAAAGGCAAAAAACAAATGTTAGAGAGTATGTGGAGACAAGACAACCCTCATAAAGTGTTGGTGAGATTTTCAATTGGGGGAGCCACTATGGAAAACAGTATGGAGATTTTTCAAAAAAAATAAAAAAAGAACTATCAAAGATCCAAATATTCCCCTACTGGGTTTTATCAGAAGAATACAAAAACATTTATTTAAAAAAGATATACGAACCCTTATGTTCACTGCTGCATTATTTACCATAGCCAAAATATGGAAACAATATAACCTCAATTAATAGGTGAATGTATAAAGAAGATGTGGTATTTAGACATTTAGGTCTTTCATCCATTTTGAGTTTATTTTTGTGTATGGTGTAAGAAAGTGGTCCAGGTTCATTTTTCTGCATGTCGCTGTCCAGTTTTTTCAGCACCACTTGCTGAAGAGACTGTCTTTATTCCATTATGTATTCTTTCCTGCTTTGTCAAAGATTAGTTGGCCATACGTTTGTGGGTCCATTTCTGGGTTCTCTATTCTGTTCCATTGATCTGAGTGTCTGTTCTTGTGCCAGTACAATGCTGTCTTGAGGATTACAGCTTTGTAAAACTGCTTGAAGTCCGAAACTGTGATGCTTCCTGCCTTGGTTTTCTTTTTCAAGATTCCTTTGGGTATTCGGGGTCTTTTCTGGTTCCATACAAATTTTAGGATTGTTTGTTCTAGCTCTGTGAAGAATGCTGGTGGTATTTTTATAGAGATTGCATTGATTATGTAGATTGCTTTGGGTAGTATTGACATTTTAACAATATTTGTTCTTCCAATCCAGGAGCATGGAATCTTTTTCCATTTTTTTGTCTTCTTCAATTTCTTTCATAAGCTTTCTATTGTTTTCAGTGTATAGATTTTTCACCTCTTTGGTTAGATTTATTCCTAGGTATTTGACGTTTTTTGGTGCAATTTTCAATGGGATCAATTCCTTGATTTCTCTTTCTGTTGCTTCATCGTTGGTGTATAGGAATGCATCCGATTTCTGTACACTGATTTTATATCCTGCGACTGCTGAATTCATGGGTCAGTTCTAGCAGTTTTTCAGCGGAATCTTTTGAGTTTTCCATATAGAGCATCATATAATCTGTGAAGAGTGAAAGTTTGACCTCCTCCTCGCTGATTTGGATGCTTTTTATTTCTTTGTGTTGTCTGATTGCAGAGGCTAAGACTTCCAATACTATATAGAATAACAGTGGCGAGAGTGGACATCCCTGTCTTGTTCCTGACCTGAGGGGGAAAGCTCTTGGTCTTTCCCCATGGAGGATGATAATAGTATTAGGTCTTTTGTATATGGCTTTTATGATCTCGAGGTATGATCCTTCTATCCCTACTTTCTTGAGGGTTTTATCAAGAAAGGGTATTGTATTTTGTCAAATGCTTTCTTTGCATCTATTGAGAGGATCATGTGGTTCTTGTCCTTTCTTTTATTCATGTGATGAATCACATTTATTGTTTTGCGGATATTGAACCGGCCCTGCATCCAGGTATAAATCCCACTTGGTCGTGGTGAATAATTTTCTTTTAATGTATTGTTGGATCCGGTTGGCTAATATCTTAGTGAGGATTTTTGTATCCATGGTCAGCAGGGAAATTAGTCTCTTGTTCTCCTTTTTAGTGAGGTCTTTGGTTTTGGAATCAATGTAATGCTGGCTTCATAGAAAGAGTTTGGAAGTTTTCCTTCCATTTCTATTTTTTGGAACAGTTTCAAGAGAAGAGGTGTTAACTCTTCCTTAAATGTTTGGTAGAATTCCCCTGGAAAGCCATCTGGCCCTGGACTCTTGTTTTTTGGCAGATTTTTGATTACTAATTTGATTTCTTTACTGGTTATGGGTCTGTTAAAAATTTCTATTTCTTCCTGTTTCAGTTTTGGTAGTGTATGTGTTTCTAGGAATTCATCCATTTCTTCCAGATTGCCCATTTTATTGACGTATCATTGCTCATAATATTATCTTATTATTGTTTTTATTTCTGCTGTGTTGGTTGTGATCTATCCTCTTTCATTCTTGATTTTATTTCTGTGGGTCCTTTCCTTTTTCTTTTTGATCAAACTGGCCAGAAGTTTACCAATTTTGTTAATTCTTTGAACCAGCTTCTAGTTTCATTGATATGTTTTATTGTGTTTTTTTTAATTTTGATAGCATTAATTTCTACTCTTTTTTTATTTTTTAATGTTTATTTATTTTTGAGAAAGCAAGCATGAACAAGGGTGGGGCAGAGAAAGAGAAGGACAGAAGATCCAAAGTGGGCTCTGCGCTGACAGCAGTGAGCTTAATGTGGGACTAAAATTCACGAACCATGAGATCATGACCTGAGCTGAAGTAGGACACTCAGCTGACAGCCACCCAGGAGTCCTATGTAGTTCTCTTTTTAATGGAGTCTTTTTTTCCTGGTTTTGGCATCAGGGTAATGCTGGTCACATATAATGAGTTTGGGTGTTTTTCTTCCATTTTATTGTTTGGAATTATTTGAGAAGAATAGGCATTGATTCTTCTTAAATGTTTGGTAGAATTTGCCTGTGACATCATCTGGCCCATGACTTTTGTTTGTTGGAGGTTTCTGATTACTCATTCAGTTTCTTACCTGGTTATTGTCTGTTCAACTTTTCTATTTCCTCCTGTTCCAGTTCTTGTAGTTTCTATGTTTCTAGGAATTTATCCATTTCTTCCCGGTTGTCCAATTTTCTGGTATATATTTTTTCATAATATTCTCTTATAATTGCATTTCTGTATTGTTGGTTGGTCATCTATCACTTGTGATTTTATTTATTTGGGTTCATTCTTTTTTCTTTTTGATAAGTCTGACTAGGAGTTTATCAATTTTATTATTTTTTTTCAAAGAAACACTTTCTGATTTCATCAATTTGTTCAATTGTGTTTTTTTAAATTTATGTATAATTTATTTCTGTTCCAACCTTTATTATTTGCTTCTTTCTGCTAGTTTTAGGCTTCATATGTTCTTTTTTCTAGATCCTTTAGGTGTAAGGATTGGCTGTATTTTTGAGATTTTTCTTCCTTCTTAAGGTAGGCCTGTATTGCTATATACTTCCCACTTAGGACCACATTTGCTGCAACCAAAATGTTTTGGACTATTGTGTTTCCATTTTCATTTTTTTCCATTTATTTATTTTTTAACTTCCTCTTTGATTTCCTGGTGGACCTGTTCATTGTTTACTAGCATGCTGTTTAGCCTGCATGCATTTGTGGCTGTTCCAAATTTTTTCATGTGCTTAAGTTCACATTTCATACCGTTATGGTCAGAAAAAGATGCATGGTATGATTACAATCTTTTTTGCATTTGTTGATGCCAGATTTCTAACCTAAAAAGTGATATATTCTGTAGGATATTCCTTGCACACTTGAACAAAATTTGTATCCTGCTTTTTTAGAACGGACTATTCTGAACCTATCTGTTAAGTCCATCTGGTCCAATGTGTCATTCACAACCACTGTTTCCTTGAATATATTCTATTTAGATAATCTGTTTATTGATGTAAGTGGGATGTTAATGTCCCCTACTATTATGGTGCTATTATCAACTAGTACATTTATGTTTGTTATTAACTCTTTTATGTATTTATGTGCTTCCATGTTATGTGTATAAATATTTACAATTGTGATAACTTGTTGGATTGTCCTTCTATTATGATATAGTGTCCTTTTTATCTCTTGTTACAGTCTTTGTTTTAAAGTCTAGTTTTTCTGATATAAGTAGAGCTACTCCAGCATTCTTTTGACATCCGTTTGTGTGATAAATGTTTCCCCAACTCCTCCTTTCAATCTTCAGGTTTCTTTTGGTCTAAAATGAGTCTTTTGTAGGCAGCATATATGGGCTCTTGGTTTTCTTTATCCATTCTGACGCCTTATGTCTTTTGATTAGAGTGCTTACTCCATTTACTTTCAGAGTAATTATTATTTTTCCTTAATTTTTTAAGTTTTATTTATTTATTTTTGAGACAGACAGAGAGAGTGAGAGGGGGAGAGGCAGAGAGAGAGAGAGAGAAAGAGAGAGAATCCCAAGCAGGCTCTGCACTGTCAGCACAGAGCCCGATGTGGGGCTCAAACCCACAAACCATGAGATCATGACCTGAGCTGAAACTAAGAGTTGGACGCTTAACTGACAGAGCCACCCAGGCGCCCCTCAGAGTAATTATTGATAGATATGAGTATATAGTGCAATTTTATTACTTGTTTTGTCATTGCTTCTAGAGATTTTTTCTAATCCTTTATTGTCTCTATCTCTTTTGGTCTTTCCTTTCCACTCAATGTTCTACTTTAATATTTCTTTCAGGGCTAGTATAGTGGTAATGAACTTCTTTAGTTTCTGTTTATCTGGGAAATTTATCTCTCCTTCTATTCTGAGTGATAGTCTAACTGGATAGAGTATTCCTGGCTGCAAAGTTTTCCCAATAACTACTTGGAACATATCACACCACTCTCTTCTGGATTCCCAAGTTTCTGTTGTGAAATCTTTAGTTTCCCCTTGTAAGCTAAGGATTTCTTTTGCCTTTCTGATTTTAAGATTTTTTTCTTTACCACTATATTTTGCAAATGTAATTACAACATGTCTTGATGTTGGCCTGCTTTTGTTGATTTTTATGGGAGTTCTATATGCCTCCTTGATAGGGATGTCTGTTTATCTACCCAGATTAGGGAAGTTTTCACCTATTATTTCTTATAATAAATTTTCTGCCCGTTTTCTCTGTCTTATTCTTCTGGGACTCCTGTAATACAAATTTTATTATGTTTGAAGGAATCAGAGTTCCCTGAGACTCTTCTTGTGTTCCATAATTCTTCTTTCTCTCTTTTGTTCACCTTTATGTTTTCCACTATTTTTTCTTCTAAATCACTATTTTTCCCTTTGCCTCTTCCCCAGCCTGCAGTTCATTGCGTTGAGACTGTTTGCAATATCATTTATTGCTTTCTTCATCTCTGGCTGATTGTTTTTTAACTGTTTTATGTCTGTGGTGAGGGTGTCACAGATGTTTTCTATTCTTTTCTCAAGTTAAATGAGCATCCTTATGATTTTTGTTTAAATTTTCCATCAGGCATGTTTCTTATATTTTTTTTTTCACTTAGATATGCCTGTGACCTTATCTTATTCTTTCATTTAGGATAGCTTCCTCCATCTTGGCATTTTGTTTAAGCCTCTGACCTCTTTGGTGTTTTAGAAACCCAGTTACAGGATGCCTGGCTGGTTCAGTCAGCTAAGTGTCAGACTCGTGGTTTAAGCTCAGGTCATGATTTTGATGTTCTTGGGATTGAGCCCTGTGTCAGTCTCCTCACTGTCAGTGCAGAGCCTGCTTGGGATTCTCTCTCCCTCTCTATCTGCCCCTCTCCCCTCTATCTCTCTCAAAATAAATTAATAAACTTTTTTTTTAAGAAAACCAGTTATGTTTCCTGCTCCTGAAAATATTGGCCTTATGAGGAAGAGTTCATGTAGTATCCAAGACCTGGCACTTTAAGTAGTATCACTGATGTGTTCTCTGTGCACTCTGGTTTTGTTTTTTTGCTGCTCTACCCTTCAGGTCAGTTGCTTGCAGAGGTTCTCCTTGACTGCTGTGGACAGTTTGGTTCCTTACCTAAATATGGTAACTATTAATAGATGTGCTCTGGTCTGTCTGTGAAATGAAACCTGACACCACTTCTACCATAACAGAAGCCCTGCAGAAGTCTTTGGTTGTGAGATGTGTTGTGGTCAGGAGTTTGTGCTCATCTTCTTGGAGAGTGACCTGCCATGCTGGGACTGAGATAATCTTGAATAAGGTTAGTGCCACTATAGCACAGGGTAGTGGGTCTTGGTGCAAGCAAGTTAGGCAGCCAGTGTTGGCACTGAGCTGATTCCATCAAGTGACTCTGTGTTATGCTGGGAGTTGAGGGGAAGGAAAAGGCACCAGGCAGGTCCTTTGCTCTCAGTTCCCAGAAAGCATCTCCATGAATGCCACTTCTCAGGGACATTCTCTGAGAAGATCAAATAACCTCTCCCCTGTGTGTCCCAGGCTTTCTTCTTATTGCTGTTTCCACACTATTTGTTCCCAGATTTTTTTGCCTGCCTTCTCTCCAAGAGTAGGACAGTGCAGAGTGCTGTCCAGGATCTATACCCGGTTACTGGTTTGTGTCATATATGTTCATTCTCCTGCAAACGTGACTTTCAAAATCTTCTCTTTCTTAGTGTGTGTGTGTGTGTGTGTGTGTGTGTGTATTCATATATGATAAATTTGAAGTAGCCATGTGAAGTGGCATTAATTGCATTTATACTATGGCTGTCACCATTATTTCTTTTTCATTAGCCCAAAAAGAAACTCTGTAGCCATTAAAAAATAACTCTCCATTTTCCTACTCTCATCACATCTAGTAGTCTTTAATCTACTTTCTGTCTTTATTAATGTCTGTTCTACATAGCTCATATAAGTGAAATCATAATGGATTTGTTTATTTGTGTCTGGCTTCTTTCTCTTAATATAACATTTTCAAGGTCCATCCTTGTGATACTATGTATCAGAATTTTTTTCCTTTTTTTTTTTTTGGTGGCAGAATAACATTACATTATATATGTGTCCCACATTTTGTTCATCCAGTAATTTGTTAATGGATACTTGGGTTGTTTATACTCTCAGTTATTGTGAATAATCCTTCAATAAATATTAAAGCAAACATTTGAGTCTCTGTTTTCAATTTTTTTTGTTGTAAGTTAATCATTGAAATGCTTGGCCCATATAGTGATTTTCTACTTAGCTTTTTGAGGCTTTGCCAAGCTATTTTCTACAGTGGTTGCATCAGTTTATATTCCCAACAGCAATGTACAAATGTTTCAATGTTTTGCATATGCTCACTAACAGTTGTTCTATTCCGTTTTCTAGATACCGCCATCCTAGTACATGTGATTTTGTGGGGTTTTTTGTTTTTTTTTTTTAAATTTTAACGTTTATTTATTTTTGAGAGAAAGAGACAGAGCATGAGTGGGAGAGGGGCAGAGAGAGAGGGAGACAGAACTGGAAGCAGGCTCCAGGCTCTGAGATTTCATCACAGAGCCCAACGCGGGCTCGAACTCATGAGTGGTGAGATCATGACCTGAGCTGAAGTCAGGTGCTTAACCAACTGAGCCACCCAGGCGCCCCATAGTACATGTGATTTTGTATTTCATTTGGCTTTTATTTGCATTTACCTAATAACTAATGGCATTGAACAATTTCGTATGTGATTAATGACTACTTGTATATCTTGTTTGGAAATATATATATCCAAGTCATTTATCCACTTTTAAATTGGATTGTCTTTTTCTTGTGGAGTTTTAGGAGTTCTTTATACACACACACACACACACACATATATATAATTATCAGATAAGTGATATATAAATATTTTCCCCAATCTTTAACTTACGTTTTTAATTTCTTGATGACTTTTGATGCACTAGAAACTTTCTTTTAAATTTTGATGAAATTCAATTTATATAAATGCTTTTGTTGTTGTTTTGTTATCATATCTAATAACCCATTGCCAAATAAAAACTCATCAACATTTACCAGTTGTATCCTAAGGAATTTTGTGGTTTAGCTCCCATATTTACATCTCTGATCCATTTTTGTATATGTCTGCACTCCAATTTAATTATTTTACTGGTATAAATTTAGTTGTCCCAGAACAATTTATTAAACAGACTGTTCTTTTCCCAATAAATGGATGTAGCACCCTTGTCAAAATTGATCTTGCCGTACCACAAAAATCTCTCAAAATATTTAATAAGATTGAAATCGTATCAAGCTTTCAATGGTATGACACTAGAAATGAAATACAAGGAAAAAAAAACAGAAATTAACACAGACATGTGGAAGGTAAACAACATGCTACTAAACAACCAATTAAAAGATAAAATTTAAAAAATTACATGGAAACAAAATGAAAATTAACACGCAATGGTTCAAATTCTTTGGTATACATCAAAAAAAGTACTAAGGGAAGATTTTATACTGATATAGACTTACCTCAGGAAACAAACCAAAAAATCTAATAAACAATTTAACCTTACACTTAATGGAATTAAAAAAAGGAACAAAGCCCAAAGTGAGTAGAAGAAAGTAAATAAAGATCAGAGTGTTAAAAAAAAAAATAGAGACCAAAAAGAAACATAGAAAAATTAATGAAAGAGCTGGTTCTCTGAAAACAACCAAACTTGATAAATCTTAAGCCAGAGCCATGTAGAAAACAAAAAAAAAAAAAAAGAAAGGACTCAAATAAACAAAATCAGAAATGAAAGAGGAGAAATAACTGATGCCACAGAAATACAATGTGTTGATGAGAATGTTGAGAAAAGGGAACCCCATGCACTGTTGGTGGGAATTTAATTGGTGCGACTACTGTGCAAAAACAGTATGAATGTTTTTCAAAAAATTAGAAATAGAGGTACCATATCATCCACTGATTCCACTACTGGGTATTTACCCAAACAAAATGAAAACAGTGATTTTAAAAGATACAATTCTTGTGTTTTATTTTTCAGCATTATGTTCATTATTTATGTGTTTATATTTATTGCAGCACTATTTACAATATTTCAATATTGTAATATTGTAATAATATTGCAATATTATTTATATTAGGGAAGTATGGAAAAGATTTAATATATATACATATATATACATAATTTATATACATAATATACTAATATATATATACATGTATATATATAATGGAATATTACCGAGCCATAAAAAACTATGAGATCTTGTCATTTGTGACAATGGGTGGATCTAGAGAGTATTATGCTAAGTTAAATGTCAGGCAGAGTAAGATAAATACAATCTGATATTACTTATATATGGAATGTAAAAAACAAAACAAACAAATGAAAACAGACATAATTATAAACATAGAGAACAAACTTTTGGTTGCCAAAGGGGAGGTTGATTTGATGGGTAAAGGGGATTAAAAGGTACAAACCTCCAGTTATAAAGTAAGTCACTAAATGAAAAGTAGAGTATATTAAAAGTATATTATGCAATATAAAAAAATATTGTAATAATATTATATTGTGACAGACGGTAACTACACTTATCATGATAAACATAGCATAATGTACATAACTGTTTAATCACTATGTTGTATACCTGAAACTAATATAATATTATATATAAAAAATACTTCAATAAAAATGTTTGAATTGGCTAGAGATGTGCTTTATTACTGGACTTTCAATTTTATTCTATTCATCTATATATCTATCCTTAGGCCAGTAACACATTGATGTGTGTGTCTGTCTGTGTGTGGTGTGTTTACCATTGTTGATCAAATGTTATTATACATTTATTGTTTATTTTTACTCTTCATTTGAGTATAGTATGCACAATGTTATATTAGTTTTAAGTGTAAAACTTAGCGATTTGACAAGTTTATACATTATGCTATGTTCACAAGTGTAGCTATCATCAGTCCCATTATATTACTATTACAATATCATTGACTGTATGCTCTGCTTTTTATTCCTATGACTTACTTCATAACTGGAAGCCTGTATCTTCCTCTCCCCTTCATACATTTTGACTATCTCCAAACCCTCTGTCCCCTTGGAAACCATCAGTTTGTTCTCTGTTTCTATAGGTCTGATACTGCTTTTTGTTTAGCTACTTGTTTGTTGTTTTTTTTTAAAGAGTCCATGTATAAGTGGGGGCACTTGGGTGGCCCAGTCGGTTAAGTGTCTGACTTCAGCTCAGGTCATGATCTCACAGTTAATGGGTTCCATGATCTCACAGTTAATGGGTTCGAGCCCCATGTTGGGCTCTGTGCTGATGGCTCAGAGCCTGCAGCCTGCTTCGGATTCTGTGCCTCCCTCTTTCTCTGCTCCTCCTCCACTCATGCTTTCTCTCTCAAAAATAAACATTAAAAAAAATTTTAAGAGTCCACTTAAAAGTGGAATCACATGGTATCTTGTCTTCCTCAGTATGACTTACTTTATTTAGCAAAATACTCTCTAGGTCTACCTGTGTTATCTCAAAGGACACAATTGCATCCTTTTTCATGGCTGTGTAATATTTCATTGTTTACAAATACCACAATCTCCTTATCTATTTGTTGATTGATAGACACTTAGATTGATTTCATATCTTGGCTATTGTAAATAATGTTGCTATAAAAATAGGGGAAAACACATCTTTTTGGATTTGTGTTTTCACTTTCTTTGGGTAAATACCTAATTGTCCAAATATTGGATCATAGGTATTTCCATTTTAACTTTTTGAGGAACCTCCATACTGCTTTCCATGGTTGCTTTACATTCCCACAAACAGTGCATGAGAGTTCCTTTTTCTCCACATTCTTGCCAACACTTGCTATTTCTTGTCATTTTAATTTTAGCCATTCTAACTGGTCTCAGATGATATCTCTTTATGGTTTTGATTTTCATTTCCCATATAATTAGTGCTGTTGAGCATCTTTTCATCTTTCTGCAGGCCACCTGTATGTCTTCTTTTGGAAAATGTCTATTCAAGTCCTCTGCTCACTTTTTAATTGGATTGTTTGGGATGCTTTGGTTTTGAGTTGTACAATTTCTTTATATATTTTGTATATTAACATTTTACTGGATATATCATTCTGAATATCTTCTCCCATTTAGTCAGTTGCCTTTTTATTTTGGTAATGGTTTGCTTTGCTATACAAAATATTTTTATTTTGATGTAGTCCCAATAGCTTATTGCTTTTCTTTCCCTTGCCTTAGGAGACATATCTAGAAAAAAAAGAAGAAGAAGAAAGATCTAGAAAAATGTCGCTATGCCAGTGTCACATAAATTGCTGCATATGTCCTTTTCTAGGATTTTATAGTTTCAGGGCTCACATTTAGTCTTTTAATCCATTTTGAGTTAATTTTTGTGCATGGTGTTAGAAAGTGGTCCAGTTTCATTCTTTTACATGTAGCTGTTCAGTTTTTCCAGCACCATTTCTTCCCTGCTTTCTTCCCTATTGTATACCATGCCTCCATGTCATACATTAATGGACTATATACTTATGGGTTTATTTCTGAGGTCTCTATTTTGTTCCATTGATCTATGTGTCTATTTTGTGCCAGTAATCATACTATTTTGATTACTAAAGATTTGTAATATATCTTGAAATTAGGTATTGTGATACATCCAGCTGTGTTCTTCTTTATCAGGATTGCTTTGATTATTCAGGGTCTTTTGTGGTACCATACAAATTTTAGTATCAGTTTTTCTAGTTTTGTGAAAAATGCTGTTGGTGTTTTGATAGGGATTGCATTGAATCTCTGCATTGGTGTGGGTAATATGGACATTTTAACAGTATTAAGTCCTCAAATCCAGGAGTATGGAATATCTCTCCATTTGTTTGTATCATCTTTAGTGTCTTTCATTGGTGTTTTATAATTTTTAGAGTACCAGTGTCTCACCTCTTGGGTTAAGTTTATTCTAAGTACTTTATTCTTTTCAGTGCAATTGTAAATGTATATTTTTTAATTTATCTTTCTGCTATTTCATTTTTAGTATATAAAAATACTGCTGACTTCTGGATAATAATTTTGTATCCTGCCAATTTACTGAATTTGCTTATTAGTTCTTGTAGTCTTTCGGTGGAACCTTTTAAGATTTTCTATGTATAGTATCATGTCATCTGCAAACAGAGACAGTTTAACTTCTTCTTTACCAATATGAATGCCTCATTTCTTTTTGTTGTCTGATTGTTCTGGCTAGGACTTCCAGTACTATGATGAATAACAATAGCACACTGTATGGATTTGCATTGGTTTGTGGTAAATTTTAAAATTGAGACATTTGAGTCCTTTGGGTTTTTTTTTTTAATTTCAACATTATTATTTTTGTTGGTTATTATTATTTCCTTGCATTTAAATATGGTTTTGAGAATCAGATTTTTTCATTTCTGCATAAAAAAAGCTGTATTTAGATAGGGATTACATTGAATCTCTGCATTACCTTGGGAATTATTGACATCTTAAGAATATTGTCTTCCTAACCTTGTACACAGAATGTCTTTATGTATATCTTTAATTTGTTTCTGCAATGTTTTGCAGTTTTCAGTGTATAAATTTCACTCTCTTGTTTAAATTTATATTTAGGTATTTTATCCTTCCTCATGCTGTTTTGAATAAAAATATTTCTTAATATACTTTTTTTGGATTTTTCATTGCAGGTATATAGAAACACAACTGATTTTTGTGTCTTAATCTTGTAACATGCAACTTTGCTTAATTCATTTATTATTTCTAGCAATTTCTTGTGTATTTCTGGTAATTTTCTATGTATAAAGTGATGTTGTCTGCAAGCAACATAGTCTTACTTCTTGATTTCCATTTTGGATGCGTTTATTTCATCTAATGTCTAATTCCTCTGGATAGAATTTCCAGCACAATGTTTATAAAACAATGGTAAAAGCGGGCATGTTTGTCTTGTTCTTAATCTTAGGTGGGCATTATCAATTTTTCACCATTGAGTGTAGTGTGAGCTGTGGGTTTTTCATAACTGTGCTTTATCATGTTAAGTAACATCTCTTCTGTTTCTAGTGTTCTGAATGTTTATATCATAAAAAGGTGTTAGATTTTGTCAAATGTCTTGTCTGTGTTTATTGCAATGATCATGTGGTGTTATTTTGTTTTTACCTTCATTCTATTACTTTGGTGTTTTACTTTGGTGTTCATTCTATTAATTTGAACTTTCAATGTTCATATGTTCAACCATTCTTACATTTCTGTGACAAATATCAATTTTTATTGGGTTTAATTCCTTTATTTTGCTGTTAGAGTCTGTTTTCTGGTATATTATTGAAGATTTTTTTTAAAAAAATTATTTATTTATTTTTGATAGAGACAGAGCACAAGTGGGTAGGGACAGAGAGAAAAGGAAACACAGAATCTGCAGCAGGCTCCAGGCTCCAAGCCATCAGCACAGAGCCTGAAACAGGGCTCAAACTCACAAACCACGAGATCATGACCTGAGACAAAGTTGGACGCCCAACCAACTGAGCCACCCAGGCGCCCCGATTATTGGTTCTTGCAACTATATTCACAAAGCATATTAGTGTGTAATTTTCTTTTCTTATAATATCTATATCAGGCTTTGGTATCAGGATAGCACAGGCCTCATAGAATAAGGAAGGAAGTGTTCCCAATTATCTTAATTTTTGGAATACTTTGAGAAAAAAATAGGGTTGATTCTTGTTTAAATGTTTAATACAATTTATGAGTGAAGGTATCTAGTCCTGGAATTTTCTTTGTTGGCAGATTTTAATTATTAAGTCTATCTCCTTACTTGTAATAGATCGGTTAAGATTTTCTAGTTCTTCTTAAGTCAGTTTAATCAACTTGCATGTCCCTATGCATTTGTACATTTAATTAATGTTTTTTTTTATTTTTTGGAGTACAAATCTATTTATTGCATTATCTTATGATACTTTTTGAATATCTGTAACTTAGGTAGTGATGTCTCCGCTTTCATTTCTGATTTTAGTTATTTGTATCTTCTCTTCTTTTTTTATTTGGCAGTCTAGACATGGTTTTTTTAATTCTGTTGATCTTTTTGGGGTGCCTGGGTGGCTCAGTTGGTTAAGCGTCTGACTTCAACTCAGGTCATGATCTCTCAGTTTGTGAGTTCAAGCCCCATGTCAGGCTCTATGCTTACAGCTCAGAACCTGGAGCCTGATTCGGATACTGGGTCTCCTTCTCTCTCTGACCCTCCCCCATTTGTGCTCTCTCTCTCTCTCTCTGTCTCTCAAAAACAAATAAATGTAAAATAAGACAAAAATTTTGAGATCGTGTTGATCTTTTTTAAAGAAATTATCTTTCATTTTATTGACTCTAAAGATTATCTATTCTCTATTTTATTTATCTCTGCTCTAATATTTATTATCTTTCTTCTGATGGCTTAGGGTTTAATTTCTTTTTCTTTTTCATTTCTCAGGGTGTGAAGCTAGATTATTAATTTCAAATTTTTTAATGTATCTACAGTTATAAATTTCCATCTCAGCATCTTAGCACTGCCTTCAGTGTATCCCATACTTTTTTGTGTGTTGTAATTTAGTTTCCATTTATCCAAATGTATTTTTCTAATGTCCCTTGTACTTTCCTTTTCCTTTTGACCCATTGTCTTTTTTAAGAATTTTCCAAATATTTATGAATCTTGGAGCTTTCCTATTATTGATGTTTAGTTTCATTTAATTATGGTCAGAGTGCATGCATTTTGAGTTTATTATTTTTAGGTTTATTAAGTCTTATTTATGACTTAACAATTGTATATTGTTAATAATGTTTTAGGTGTACTTTAGGAGAAAATAATAAACCTATTATTTTTAGGTTTATTAAGTCTTATGACTTAACAATTGTATATTGTTAATAATGTTTTATGTGTACTTTAGGGGAAAATGTTTACTTTCTCTTGCTGCTTTCAAGATATTTTCTTTGCTTTTGGCTTTCCATAGTTCAAAACTGAACATTTGAATAACATGTGACCACTCTTGAAATCAGACTCTCCCTTTCCCCAGTTTTTCTGTTTTTTTTTTCTTCTTTTGCTTGTTTGTTTTGATTGTTAAAGGCTATAGTAGTTCATTTGTTCCAAGACTTTTCCAAGTTATTTTTTGAAGACTCTATTCCATCCTGTGTATTGTCATTGAAGTTATTGTCTTCTTGTGTTCCTTTAGTGGCTTGACAGACATAACCTTGTATATCAGGAGCTAAAAACAAAAACAAAACAAAACACTCTTTAATTCTTAGTATATTATATCTGTACTGAGCCACTCCTTCACTACTTAGCCAGCCTTGTACTGAACCTAAGATCAGCTTAAGGTATAAAGAAAGTTTAGAGTATCCTTAGTTTTTTTTTTTCTCAGTATATATCTTACCATGGACCTGTGCATAACTTCATAAATTCATATACGTATATGTTTGTTTTTAAATGTTTAATTTTCTAAAGAAACCCTTTAAAAATTTTGCGTTCAGACTTTAGGAGGTTTATTATATCTTTCAACCTCAATATTTTACCTCAGGTGTCTGCAATTGTCAGTTTTTCCTGCAATGTTTTGTAACAGTGCTCATCACTCTTCCAGCCTAATTTTTGAGTTAAGCAAAACCAAGATTAGTATCTTGAAATAGTCCTTCAGATAACCTCCTGATAGTTTAGAGCAGATACACAATTATTTGTGAATAAGATCTGGTCTGTTTCCTGTGGAACCAGAAACTTAGATTTCATACTAGGAAAGGGAATTGTGATCTTCCTTGTATAAGAATGTTTTGTTTTTAATTTCAGTATACTAAATGTACAGTGTTATATTAGTTTCATGTATACAATATAGTAATTCAACAATTTTTTGTGTTAGTGCTCATCACAATAAATGTATTTTTTAAAATTGTTTTCCATTTCCCTCACTAAGTCTCAAACACTTTTTTCTTTGTTTTTTTTTTAATTTATTTTGAGAGACAGTAAAATGGGGAGGGGCCGAAGGAGAGAGAGAGAGAGAGATAGAAAGAGAGAGAGAGAAAGAGAGAGAATCCCAAGCAGTCTCCATACTGCCAGCATGGAGTCCAATGCGGGGCTCAAACTCACAAGCTGTAGATCATGACGTGAGCCAAAATTTAGAGTCAGAAGTTTTAGTGACTGAGCCACCAAGGCACCCCACAATAAATGTACTTTTAATTTTTGCTGGGGGTGGGACAAGGGCAAATAAAAATGCCACAAATATTTCTTACTGTTTTAAGTTGTCTTCTTATTGATTCTGTGTTTACTTGGTTGCTGTAAACCTTTGATGACTTTCCAGAGTTCTGAAGGTTTCTAGTTTTTTGTGGTTTTTTTTTTTTGATGTTTGTTTGGGAAATAATTTGGAGTTATTCTATTATTTTGCTAATGTTGCTCTTATAGGTTCTATTTAAATATTTTATCAGAAAGTCATGTTTTTGGATTAACACATGGTTTTTGGCTTGTTTTTCTGTATAGTGTTGTTAATGACAGTTTTATTTTCAGAGCCTTTTTGGTATTATTTCAGTCTTCTTGATTTATCTTGTACTTCTGGGGCTGTGTGGGGTGGCTTCCCAATGCTGAGAAAACTGGTGTTTATTGGTGGAGGAAAGAAGACTAAGTTCCATGGGGAAAAAGAGGCATTCCATGTCGGGCTGTTTGTTGTGGCTGGGTCTCACTTGCCAGTGCAAGTCAGACACCCTAGTACCTCTCAGTGAAAAAGGAGAGTCTAAGGTCTGGCTGAGAAGGCAATCACAATTCTTAGCTACTTTTTGTTGTTGGAGTTCTCTAATGATCTCCCTTGTTGGTCCTGCCCTTCTTGCCTAATATTTTGACAGACTCCTGTAGATCTAAGAAAGGAATAAGTTTATTAAAGCCAACCCCTTTTGATATTTTGGGGGTCAGTATATGTTGGGTCCAGGTGATCATTTTCTGTTAAGGAGTGGTACATTCTTCCATGATTTATTTCTTCAGTCCTGGGGTCTGAAATGAGTTCAGCTTCCACTTATCACCTTTCAGTGTTTTCTCTTGATCAACTCTTATGATATTTTCAATATCAGAGGTGTAGGGAGAAATGAATCTACATCACTTTTTCTGAATCAGAAGCCTATCCCACACATTTTAATTAGCTAAAATTGGAATACTTGATTCTTTTACATAACCTATTTACTTATTGGGAAAAAAAACTAGAAAAGATCCCTGTGATGTATGACTAGGTTTGTTTATCTGAGAGTTTTATAGTGTAGTGGTTAAATAAAAAAAAAATAGAGCTGGATGCCCTATAACTAAATCCTAATTGCATTACTTACTGATTGTGTGAACTTGAACAAGTTATTTAACTTCTCTAAGCAATGATTTCCTCATAAGTACACTGGATATATTAATAGTAATTACTTATGAGAGTTGTTATGAGGATTAAAATTTTAAAAATAGATATCAGACATCTGAAACATTTGAAGCATTCACTTTATTAATTAACTTGAAAAAATATTAAAGACTTCTACGTGCTAGGCACTTTCTCAGATGCTACAGGTTTGACAATGAGTGATACAGAAATTGGCACTGCTTTCATAAAGCTTATATCATAATGGTAATGGCAGTTAATAAACCAATAAAGAAAATAGCAATATACTTATTAAGTGGACAGATTCAGTGAAGAAAGTAAAATAGGATAATATGACAGAAAGTGACTTTTGGTGGGGAAATGAATTTAAGATAGATCAACAAGTTTAGAGAATACTTTTCTTAGCAGATGTTATTTTAGTGGATTCCTGAATATTAATAAAGAAACATAGAATGAACTTTCCAGGGGCGCCTCGTGGCTCAGTTGGTTAAGTGTTCGACTTCAACTCAGGTCATGATCTCGTAGTCCATGAGTTTGAGCCCCATGTCAGGTTCTGGGTTGACAGCTCAGAGCCTGGAGCCTGCATCAGATTCTGTGTCTCCCTGTCTCTCTGCCCCTCCCCTACTTATGCTCTGTCTCTTCTTTTCTCTCTCAAAAATGAATAAAAAGATAAAAAAGTTTAATAGAAGGCAGATTCCAGGCAAAATAATAGTAAAATCAAAAAGTGCAAAGTGAGAATAAGCTGGATCACAACGAGGAAAAGAAAAAAAAAAAGCAAATGTAACAAGGTCGTAGTAGTATATGAGGGTGTGTGTGGGTTGAGGAAGATGGGTTTATGGGGAGACTTGATTAAAATTGGTATCACAAGAGGGTAAGACCTTATTAGGAAGACATTTTAGGTCATGTTAAAAAATAATGGATTTTATTTTAGTTTAAATGTAATTAGAAAACCATGGGCTTTAGAAGAGAGTTATAAAATCTAATTTAAAATAATGCTGTGTAGCATTTAGACTGCAGACAAGGATGGGAAAAGCAGAAGCAGGAAGTCCATTCACAACTAATTACAACATTCTGGGTAAGAATAATTGAACTTGGATTAAGTGAGTATAATAATAATTGACAGAGAGTGAAAGAAGTAAGATTAATTTGAGATACATTTTGAAAGTAAACTTGAGATTTGCTGATGAATTTTATATGAGATAGATTTTGTTTGAGTCTGAGCAATTAGATGTATGAGACATTGTTTATTGAATTGATGATGTGTAGCAAAAAATAATTAAGGGAAATTAGGAGCTATGGTTTTCTAAGATGCTTCATCAATGTGTGTTTAATATGTAAAGCAAGTAGATATTCAAATTCAGAACACTAAAATATAACATAGTGGTATGCTAACTGCTTATCTAGTATAATGGCTAAAACACAAAAGTATTAAGAATAATTATAGCCACAATAATTTGTCTAAGTGTGCAAAATGTAAATAGATATAAATCAAAAACATAAAATATGTTCAGGAAAGACTAAAGGTAAAACTTTTTATGTGATTGAAGTTAAGTTGTCATAAGATTAAAATAAACTGTCATAACTGTAAGATGTTTTATGTAAGCCTCATGGTAATCCCAAAGAAAATTCCTATAGTAGATATGCAAAAAGTAAAGAAAAAGGATTCAAAGCATACCACTACATAAAATTATCAATTCAAAGGAAGACACCAGGAGAGAAAAAAAAGGAATGAGGATTTTTTTAAATCAGAAAATAATTAAAAATATGGCATTAGTATGTCCCTACCTATCAATAATTACTTTAAATGTAAATGGATTAAATTGTCTATCAAAAGACATAAAGTGACTGAATTAATTAAAAAAAAACACTCAACTAAATGTTCCTTATGAAAGACTCACTGCAACATTAAGGACATAAATAGGTTCAAAATGAAATGATGCAAAAAGATATTCCATAAAAATGGAAACCGAGAGAGTACAGGGGTAGCTATACTTATATTAGACAAAATAAACTTTACATCAGAAACTATAACAACAACAGCAGCAACAACAAAAACAAGAAGGTTATTTTATAGAGGGATCAATTCATCAAAGGATATAACAATTGTAAATATAAATGCACACAGCACTAGATCACATAAATATGTTAAAAAATACTAACAGATCTTAAGGAAGAAATAGACAATAGAAGAGTAAGACTAAGGAATTTCATACTCCATTTTCAACAATGAACAGACATCTAGACAAAAAAAACAAATAAGGAAGCATTGGGCTTAGACTATACTTTAGATCAAATGGACCTAAAAGTAACATAAAGAACATTCTATCTAAAAGTGGCAGAATATACACTCCTCTCAAGTAGACACAGAATATTCTCCAAGGTAAATAGATAATATCTTGGATCATGAAACTATTAGTGGAAAATTTAAAAATTTGAAATCATAGTAAGTATTTTTCCCCAAATGCAATGATATGAAGCTAGAAATCTAGTATAGGAGGAAAACTGGGAAATTCATAAACATATGGAAATTAAACACATATTCTCTGAAAAATCAATAGAAGAAATCAAAGGGAAATGGAAGTAACTTGAATAAATGGAAGAGGAAACACAACACACCAAAACTTTTGGAATGCAGCAAAAACAGTACTAAGAAAATAGTTTATAGTAATAAACACATATATTAAGAAAAAAACTCAAATTAACAACTTAACTTTATACCTCAAGTAAGTAGAAAAAGAAGAACATACTAAGCCCCAGATTATCAGTATGGAGGAAATAACAAAGAACAGAGCAGAAATAAACAAAATAAAGAGTTGGGGAAAAATCAATAAAATCAATGAAAACAATAGTCGGTCTTTTTAAAATGATAAAAAATCACAAACTTTTAGTTAGACTTACCAATAAAAAAGAGAAATATGACTCAAGTAAAATTACAAATGAAAGAACAAACATTACAGCATATACCACAGTAATACAAAAGATTGTAAGAGACTACTATGAACACATAAATACAAAAGATCGTAAGAGACTAGTATGAAAAATTATGTGCCAACAAATTGCACAACCTAGAAGAAATGAATAAATTGTTAGACACATACAACCTACCAAAACTGAATCATGAAGACACAGAAAACCTAAACAGAACAACAATAACTAAGAAGATTGATTTAAAAATCAAACACCCCTCAACAAAGAAAAGCTCAAGACCAGGTGATTTATTTTTGAATTCTATTAAATATTTAACAAATTAATGCCAATATTTTTTAGATGTTTATTAATTTATTTTAGAGAGAGAGAGGGAGAGTGAGAGCGAGAGAGAGAGAGAGAGCAAGGAAGGAGCAGAGAGAGAGAGAGAGAGAGAGAGAGGATCCCAAGCAGGCTCAGTGCTGGCAGCATGGAGACCCATGCAGGGCTTAAACCCATGAACCATAAGATCATGATCTAAACCAAAATCAAGAGTAGGACGCTGAACTGACTGTCACCTAGGCGCCCCAATACCCATCTTTTTAAAAATATTCCAAAATATTGAAGAGAAGATAACATTCCCAAACTCATTTAACATGGTCAAATTTACCTTGATACCAAATCTGAATGAGGACATGACATGAAAAAAAAAAAATGAGAGGCAATACACTTGATGAATATGAATACAAAAAAAACAAATTCTGGGAAACAGAATTCAACAGTACATGAAAACTATCACACACAATGATTAAGTGGGATTTATCCATGGGATGCAGGAATATTTCAACATAGGCAAATCAATAAATATTATTCACTACATTAATAGCACAACGGATATAAATCATTGGATCATGTAAATAGATGCATAAAGAGCATTTGACAAAATTCAACATCTTTCATGATTTTGAGCTTTTCAAGCTCACCAAATTGGGTGTAGAAGAAACATACCTCAACATAAAAGAGGCAATATATGATGAACCCACACCTATCACTCAACAATAAAAGTTTGAAAGCTTTTCCTCTAAGGTCAGGAACAAGATAAAGGTGCCCATTCTCAACACTCATATTCATAATAATACTTTTAGTCCTAGCCAGAGCAAATAGGAAAAAGAAATAAAGGTATCCAATTCATAAAGGAAGATACAAATTGTCTCCTTTGGAGAAAATATGATCTTTATATATAGAAAATCCTAAAATTCCACCAAAAAATCATTAGAACTAATAAACAAATTCAAGAAAGTTGCAGGATAAAATATCAACAAAAGAAAATCAGTTGCATTTCTATATACTAACAAGTAATTATCTGAAGAAGAAATTACTGCTCTCTTATTCAAAATAGCATCAAAAAATAAAATATTTAGGGAAAATTTAACCTAGGATGTGAAAAACCTGTACATTGAAAAGTACCATTGAAAAGAAGCAAAAAGAAAGATATTTTTTGTTCATGTATCAGAAAAATTAATATTGTTAAAACGTCCATGCTACCCAAGTGATCTACAGATTAAATACAATTCAAATCAAAACTCCAATATGTTTTCAGTTAAAGAGAAGAAAAAATATAAAATTAATAGGTAAACACAAAATAGCATAAATAGTCAAAATATATTTTTAAAAATCTCTATCTATCTATCTATCATCTATATATTTATTTAAATTTACATACAAGTTAGCATATACTGCAACAATGTTTTCAGGAGTAGATTCCAGTGATTGATCCCCTATTTATCTATTTATGTCTTTTGAGTGTTGAGTTTTATAAGTTAATTAAATATTTTGGATACTAACCCCTTATGTGATATGACATTTGCAAATAATCTTCTCCCATTCCAACAGTATGGTTTTACTTTTGTTGATTGTTTCCTTCGCTGAGCAGAAGATTTTTATTTTGATGAGGTCCCAATAGTTCCTTTTTGCTTTTATTTCCCTTGCCTCCAGAGATGTGTTAAGAAATTGCTGCAGCCGAGGTCAAAGGGGTTTTTGCCTGCTCTCTCCTCGAGGATTTTGATGGCTTCCTGTCTTACGTTTAGGTCTTTCATCCATTTTGAGTTTATTTTTGTGTATGGTGTAAGAAAATGGTCCAGGTTCACTTTTCTGCATGTCACTGTCCGGTTTTCCCAGCACCATTTGCTGAAGAGACTGTTTTTATTCCATTGGATATTCTTTCCTGCTTTGTCAAGATTAGTTGGCCATACGTTTGTGGGTCCATTTTTGGGTTCTCTATTCTCTTCCATTGATTTGACTTTTTTTTTTTTTGCCAGTACCATACTGTCTTGTTGATTACAACTTTGTAATACAGCTTGAAGTCTGGCAATGTGATGCCTCCAGCTTTGGTTTTCTTTTTCAGGATTTCTTTGGCTATTCAGGTTCTTTTCTGGTTCCATACAAATTTTAGGGTTGTTTGCTTTATTCTGTGAATAATGCTGGTGCTATTTTGACAGGGATTGCATTCCATATCTAGTTTGTTTGGGGCAGTATCGACATTTTAACAATATTTGTTCTTCCAATACATTAGGATGGAATCCTTTTCCTTTTTTGTGTGTCTTCTTCAAATACTTTCATAAGCCCTCTGTAGTTTTCAGTGTATAGATTTTTCACCTCTTTTGTTAGGTTTATTCCTAGGTATTTTACGGTTTCTGGTGCAATTGTAAATGGGATAGATTCCTTGATTTCTCTTTCTGTTGCTTCATTATCGGTGTATAAGAATGCAACCGATTTCTGTTCATTGATTTTATATCCTGTGACTTTGCTGAATTCATGGGTCAGTTCTAGCACTTTTTTGGTGGAATCTTTTGGGTTTCCCATATAGAGTATCATGCCATCTGCAAAGAGTGAAAATTTGATTTCCTCCTTGCCTATTTGTATGCCATTTATTCCTTTGTGTTTGACTGCTGAGGCTAAGACTTCCAATACTATGTTGAATAACAGTGGAGAGAGTGGACATCCCTGTCCTTTTCCTGACCTTAGAGGGAAAGCTCTCAGTTTTTGCCCATGGAGGATGATGTTAGCAGTGGGTCTTTCATATATGGTTTTTACGAGATATCCCTGCTATCCCTCTTCTATCCCTACTTTCTTGAGGGTTTTTATAAAGAAAGGATGCTGTATTTTGTCAAATATTTTCTCTGCATCTATTGAGAGGATCATGTGATTCTTGTCCTTTCGCTTATTGATGTGGTGTGTCACATTCATTGTTTTCTGGATATTGAGCCAACCCTGCATCCCAGATATGAAACCCACTTGGTCATGGTGAATAATTCTTTTAATGTATTGTTGGATCCAGTTGGCTAGTACCTTGTTGAGGATTTTTGCATCCATGTTCATCAGGGAAATTGGTTTCTGGTTCTCCTTTTTAGTGGGGTCTTTGTCTGGTTTTGGAATAAAGGTAACGCTGGCTTCATAAAATGAGTTTGGAAGTTTTCCTTCCATTTCTATTTTTTGAAACATCTTCAAAAAATAGGTGTTAACTCTTCTTTAAATGTTTGGTAGAATTCCCTGGAGAGTCATCTGGCCCTGGACTCTTGTTTTTTTGGGAGATTTTAAATGTTTACTACTTTTGAGAGAGACAGAGTGTGAGTGGGGGAGGGGCAGAGAGAGAGGGAGACACAGAATCTTAAATAGGCTCCAGACTCTGAGCTGTCAGTACAAAGTCCATTGTGGGGCTCAAACTCATGAACTGTGAGATCGTGACCTGAGTTGAAGTCGTACGCTTACCCAACTGAGCCACACAAGGGTCCCTAGGGAGATTTTTGATTACCAATTCTATTTCTTTACTGGTTATGGGTCTGTTTATATGTTCTACTTCTTCTTGTTTCAGTTTTAGTAATTTATATGTTTCTAGGAATTTGTCCATCTCTTTCAGATTGCCCATTTTATTGGCATATAATTGCTCATTATATTTTCTTATTATTGTTTGTATTTTCTGCTGTGTTGGCTATGATCTCTCCTCTTGCATTCTTGATTTCTTTTATTTGGGCCTTTCATTTTTCTTTTTCATCAAACTGGCTAAGGGTTTATCAATTTTGTTAATTCTTTCAAAGAACCAGCTACTGGTTTCATTGATTTGTTCTATAGTTTTTTGGTTTCAATAGCATTGATTTCTGCTCTAATATTGATTTCCTGTATTCTGCTGTTTTTGGTTTTTATTTGCTGTTATTTTTCTATCTCTATAAGTTGTAAGGTTAAGTTGTGTTTCTGAGACTTTCTTCCTTCTTTAGAAAGGCCTGGATTGCTATATACTTCCTTCTTATGACAGCCTTTGCTGTGTCCCAGAGGTTTGGGTTTGTGATATTATCATTTTCTTGGGCTTCCATGTACTTTTTAATTTTCTCTTTACCATCTTGGTTAACCCATTCATTCTTTAATAGTATTTTCTTTAGTCTCCAAGTATTTGTTATCTTTCCAATTTTTTTCTTGTGGTTGATTTCTAGTTTCATAGCGTTGTGGTCTGAAAATATGCATAGTATGATCTCGATCTTTTTGTATTTCTTGAGGGCTGATTTATGTCCCAGTAAGTGATCTATTCTGGAGAATGTTCCATGTTCCCTTGAGAAGAATGTGTATTCTACTTTAGGATGAAATGTTCTGTATATATCTGTTAAGTCCATCCACTCCACTTTGTCATTCAAAGCCATTGTCTTCTTGTTGATTTTCTATTTAAATGATCTGTCCATTGTTGTAAGTGAGGTGTTGAAGTCCTCTACTATTATGGTATTAATACCAATGAGTTTCTTTATGTTTGAAATCAATTGATTTATATATTTGTGTCCTTCCACATTTGGAGCATAAATGTTTACAATTGTTAGGTCTTCTTGGCAGATAGATCCCTTAATTATGATATAATGCCCTTCTTCATCTCTTGTTACAGTTTTTTTTTTCAAATTTTTTAACATTTATTTATTTTAGAGAAAGAGAGACAGATTGCAAGCAGGGGAGGGGCAGAGAGAGAGGGAGACACAGAATCCGAAGCAGGCTCCAGGCTTTGAGCTGTCAGTACAGAGCCCGATGTGGGGCTCTAACTCATGAATCATGAGATCATGACTTGAGCCAAAGTCAGATGGTCAACCGACTGAGCCACCTGGGAGCCCCTCTTGTTACAGTTTTTATTTTAAAATCTAGATTGTCTGATATAAGTATGGCTACTCCAGCTTTCTTTTGGTGACCTAGCATGGTAGATAGTTCTCCATCCTCTTACTTTCAATATGAAGGTGTCAGGTCTAAAATGGGTCTCTTGTAAATAGCATATAGATGGATCTTATTTACTTATCAATTATATTACCCTATGTCTTTTGATTGGATCATTTAGTCCCTTGATGTTTAAAGTGAGTACAGAAAGATGTGCATTTATTGCCATTATGTTGCCTGCAGAGTTGGAGTTTCTGGTGGTGTTCTCTGGTCCTTTCTAGTCTTTTTTGGTTTTGTTCTTTTTTTTTTTATTTTCTCCCCTCAGAGAGTACCCCTTAAAATTTCTTGCAGGGCTGGTTTAGTGGTCACAAACTCCTTTAGTTTTTGTTTGGGAAACTTTTTATCTCTCTATTTTGAATGATAGCTTTGCTTCATGAAGAATACTTGGCTGCATATTTTTCTGATTCAGCACATTGAATACACCCTGCCACTTTCTGGCCTGGCAAATTTCTGTGTTTTGGTCTGTTGTGAACCTGATGTGTCTTCCCTTGTAGGTAAAGACTTTTTTCCCTTGCTGCTTTCATGATTCCTTCCTTGCCTGAGTATTTTATGAAGTTGACTGTGATATGCTTTGTTATTATTGGTTTTTGTTGGATCTAATAGGAATTGTCTGTGCTTCCTGGATTTTGATGTCAGTGTCTTTCCCCAGGTTAGAAAATGTTTTTTACTATGATTTGTTCACATAAACTTCCTACCCCTTTTTCTCTCTCTTCATCTTCTGGGACCCTTATGATTCTGATGTTACTCCTTTTTAATGAGTCACTAAGTTCTCTAATTCTTATATCATGCTCTTTTGCCTTAGTCTACCTCTTTTCTTCTGCTTCATTATTCTCCATTAGTTTGTCCTCTATATCACTGATTCACTGCTCTGCTTCATCCGTCCTTGCCACCGTGGCATCCCTTCAGGATTGCAGCTCAGTTATAGCATTTTTAATTTCATCCTAACTAGCTTTTACTTCTTTTATCTCCGCAGAAAGTGATTCTAATCTATTTTTGACTCCAGCTAGTATTCTTATTAACATGATTCTAAATTCTGGTTCAGACATCTTGCTTTTGTCTGTGTTAAGTCCCTGGCTGTCATTTCTTCCTGTTCTTTCTTTTGGTGTGAATTCCTTCATTTCATCATATTGAAGGAAGATAAGGAATTAATAAAGAAAAAATTAAAAATTAAACAATTAAAAATACACACACACACACACACACACACATCAAATAAAGGATTCTAGATCCTGGGTGTGTTTTGGTCTGGTTATTGAAAGAAGCTTGATAGAATACAGAAAAAAAGGAAAGAGAAGAAAAAAGAAAAGAAAACAAAAGGAAAACAAAAAAAAAGAAAACATTTGAAAATTTGAAAAAAAATGAATACCTAAAATAGAATAAAATGAGATGATAAAAGTAAAATAGAATTTAAGAAATTTCAAAAAAGTGAAAAATATAGTAGAAAATACTAAGTAAAAATCATTTTATAAAACACAGAAAAGAAAATATTTTTCTCTTTCTGTATTCAAGCATAAGAATTGAAAAAAAAGAAAAAAAAAAGTAATAGATGGACCAGAGAACTGAATGAAATACAATTGAAATTACATCCAGTTTACCCTAGAAGTCAAACTATGAAGCACTTTATAATCCATAAACTAAGCAGGAAAAGAGACTTGTGGTGTTCCTCAAGAGCACCTCAAACTGGATTGGCCTAGTTAGGTGGGATTTAGTTTAATGGCTCTATTCTCCACTAGATGGTGCTGCTTAGCTTATTGAGGTGGACTATTGTGGCACATATAGGCATGCATGCACCTGAGTGGGAGGGGTGAATATGGTGTCACCCAGCTACCCAGTCTCTAGTTTCAGAACTCTGTGTTGTCCCTGACCAGCAATGAAGCACCACTCCTTTTTCTTTGGCTTCTGTCTATTCCCTGCTTCTACACTGTCTGTTACCTAGATATCAGTCTGCCAGACAACACCTCTCTCCTAAGTTTTATCTCAGATGGGGCTGTTTCCCACCCCCTCACTTCTAACAGACTGTGGCCTTGACCCACTCAGACACTGGGGAGACTCTCACTGAGCAATGGCTGGGTGCTGTCCCACCCCCAGGAACATGTGAGGGAACCTGCTGCTGATGATGCCCAGAGACTACGGCCGGGTGCCAGCCTGCCCGCAAAAAAGTTTGCACAATTGTGTAGCAACAGTTTTTCAGGGACTACTAAAAATCAAAACACTCATCTGGTGACAAGCTTCACCCCCAAGTCCTTGTTCCTACAGGAACAATTGTGGCTGATCTCCGGAGTCCACTGGGACTCTTTTTTGGGGGAAGGCTGCACAGCCTCTACCAAATGTCCTCCCAACAGGGGAACCACCTCTCCCCATGTGGTCGAGGACCCCTCAGACCTCACACTCTGCTTTTGGGGATTCACCCTTCCTACCAGAGCACCACCAGGTATCGGTTGTGGAGTTTCAGACCCTGCACTCCCCCTGTTGAGAGAGTCTTAATGGAATCTAAACCTTCTCCTTTCTCCTTTCTGTTTTATTCCTTTTTTTACAGTCCCTTGCAGCTGCTTCTACTCTTTTTCTTTCTCTCCAGCTGCTTTTGGGGGGGGGGGCTTTTCCTATACTCTCCCCCCATCTCCATCCTCTTTCTGAAAGTAAAATCCACAAATTCTCTCTCCCCCGTTCCCTTCTCCACAACACAAACCTCCCACGTTCTGTGGTTCAAGCTGTGCAGATTGTGGTGTTAATCCTCAAATCAGTTTTCTAGGTGTGTAAGATGGCTTGGTGTTGATCTGGCTGCATTTCAGTGAGAGATATGCCAAAAAAAGTAAAAAAACAAAACACAAAACACCTCTATTCTTTTCTGCCATCTTGGCCCCCTCAATAGCCAAAACAGTCTTAAGAACAAAACTGGAAGGATCATACTTCCTGATTTCAAAATATATTAAAGATCTATAGTAATAAAAACAGTATAATACTGGCATAAAAAAAGACACCTTAACCAATGGAACAGAAATCATAGCCCTGTAATAAAATCATGCATATATGGTCGAGTAGTATTTGAAAAGAGAACTAACAATACTCATTGAGGAAAAGATATCCTCTTCAGTAAATGGTGCTGGGAAAACTGTATTCACAGATGAAAGAGTAATTGGACCACTATCTTACACTACTCAAAATAGTTAACTCAAAGTGAGTGAAAGACTTAAATGTAAGACCTCAAAATATAAAACTTCTAAAAGACAAGATAGGAAGAAGGTAGGGGAAAAGCTCCTTGACATCTGTCTTGGAAATGATTTTTTGGATTGGACACCAAAAACCAAAGCAACAAAAGCAAAAATGAACAAGTGGGCCACATCAAACTAACAAGTTTCTGCTCAGCAAAAGAAACAACCAACAATATAAAAATTCACTGTACATAAATTAACAAAATATTTGAAATATATATATATATATATATATACACACACATATACATTTGGTTATTATCCAAAATATATAAAAACTTTATACAAATCAATAGCAAAATAACAACAATAATAACCTGATTTTAAAATGTGCTCAACATCACTAATTATCAGGAAAATGCAATTCAAAACAGCAATGAGATGTCACATCACACTTATTAGAGTGGCTTATTAAAAAGTCAAGAGATAACATATATTGGTGAAAATGAGAAGAAAGCGAAACCCTTGTACACTCTTGGTGGGAATGTAAATTGGTACACTGTGGAAAACAATATAGAGTTTCCTCAAAAATTTAGAAATAAAACCACCATGTAATTCAGTAATCCTAACTCAGGATATATATCCAAAAGAAATTAAATCACTATTATAAAAAGATAACTGCTCCCAAATGTTTATTGTAGCATTATGTACAATAATCAAGACATAGAAACAAGTACCCATTGAGGGATGAATGGATAAAGAGATCCCTATCCCTATTCCTATCCTTATTCCTATGTATCTCTATATCTCTATATCTCTATCTCTCTGCCCCCCACACTCATGCTCTCTCTCAAATAAATAAATAAACTTATTTTAGAAAACTCTGATATATAAACTGAGTATATTTTTGGTTTCCAGGAGCTGGGTTGTAGTAGAAATGAGAAGATTTTGGTCATAGCACACAAGTTCTCATTTATAAAGTGAATACGTTCTGAGAATCTAATGTACAACATGATGACTATATTTAACAGTACAGTATTGTATATTTGAAATTGTATATTGTATATATGGTATATACAGTATTGTATATTTGAAAATTGCTAAGACAGTAAGATCATAAGTTGTCTTACCACAAAACAAAACAAAATGGTATTGTATGAGGTGATGGATGAGGTGATGGATGTGTTAACTAACTATTGGGATAATTATTTCACAATATATATGTGTGTCACTCATCATTTTATACACCCAAAACTTACATAATATTATATGTTAAGTATATCTCAATCAAGCTGGAAAAATAAAAGAATGTATAGTTGATCTTTGAACAACAAGGATTTAAACTGTGTGGGTTCACTCATACGTGATTTTTTTTGAGTTGACAGCAAAAGCCATAAGGCATTTATTAACAACTGCCCCCCCCCATTCTCTATGGGAGCATAGTGAAAGCAACTGGCATTGAAGCCATGCTTGCTGCTGTCTGACTTCCTCAGGAAGCACACAGAGGTTATCAGCAGTCCGTGGAACCCCTTCAGGGGCAAGACTGCGGGTCACTCCATGTGCCCACATAGTGGTTGGGTTAAGCTCTCAAGCTGGTGGGCAGGAAGATGGGCTAAAGCACAGGAGCATTCCTGGAGAGCATAAACAGAACCATGCAGGACCCCGTGTCCCAGAGTCCCTACACTCCCAAGAGTCCTTTCCCCCTTGACTCCCAGGCTGTGCTAGGGAGGCTACAAGCCTAGCGCCCCTCCCAGGTGGAAATAGACTCTTCCCACTGGTAATGCCACAGCCCAATGTTCCCCCCAAAGCCAGCGTACTCACATGTGGCCACAGCTATCACGGACTACCAGAGGCAGTGGTAAATGTCCAAGCAGATGGGTAGTTCTACTGTGCCTCTCAGCCACTTTTGGTGCCTATGGCCTGCTAGATGACATCTGCTTCTGAGCCATGAACACCAGGTTGTGGTACATCACCATCCTGGGCCAGGCTAGCACTGCTTGTGTCCCCACAGGCACAGCCTGGTCCCTATACAGGGATTTTTTTTCAATAAATGTAAGTACACTACTGTGAATATATTTTTATTCCTTATGATTTTCTTAATAACATTTATTTTATATAGCTTATTTATTGCAAGAATAAAGTATAGAATATATACAATATTAAAATATGTGTTAATTGCCTATTTATGTTATTGGTAAAGCTTCTGATAAACAGTAAGTTCTTAGTAGTTAAGTTTTGGGGAAGTCACATTTATACACATATATTTGACTGTTTGAATGTTTGTGACCCTAACCCCCATGTTCTTAAAGGGTCAACTGTATTTTCAAATTCACTACAGTTCTGAAAAAAGATATAGTCTATTTACTTACTACTGATCTTTTCATAGTCTTTATATTTTGTTATTTTCCTTTTTTTCATTCATAAAATATAGAGTGCTTACCATATACCAGGGACTCTTTTAGATGCTGAGGGTTATATAGTGGTGCATAAGACAGAAAAATATCCATGATCCCATGAAGCCCACATTTTGTTGAAGGGATGTTGGGCAAACAATAAACAACTACACACATATTCAGGAAAAGTAAGTGATATACATACTATGCAAAGAATTTAAATGGGTGATAAAATACAAAATGACTGGGAGGCTATGTTAGGTCAATATTGGCCTCTCTGAGATTATATTTACCATGATGACAGATTTATAAGTGTATTCCATGCACAGGAAAGAGCTAGTACATAGATTTTTCTTTATAAAGTTTGTTTTGAGAGAGAGAGAGAGAGAAATAGAGAGAGAGAGAATTATCAGGGGAAGAAAAAAGAGAGAGAGAGAGAGAGAGAGAGAGAGAGAGAGAGAGAGAGAGAATTCCAAGCAGGCTCCACACTGTCAGCATGGAACTCAACATGGGGCTTGATTTCATGAACCATGAGATCACGACCTGAGCCAAAATCAAGAATTAGACGCTTAACCAAGTTACCCACCCAGGCACATTAAAAGCTGGTTGATAGATCTTAAGAAGAATGTGGAATTGACGTTTTGGAGGAACAGAAAGAAGATGGGTGCCATAGTCCACAATAAATGATGCGGAGTGTGGTATGAGATAAGGGCAGAGTTTGGCACTTGGAAGGTCATGGAGGGCTATTGTCAGCAAGCCATGATGGAGACTTCGGATTTTGGTCTAATTGTGAAACAATTTTAGAATAATCTGTTCTAATTTACATTTTCTATAAGATTGTTATGGCTGCTTTTTGGAGAATACATTATAAATATTTAAAAGTAGTATGGATGACAAATTAGGAGGCTATTACTGCAGTTAAATGAGACATGATGGTAGCTTGGACTATTTTCATGCTAGCTGATGGGGGAAGGAGACTTGATCAAAAGTGAGGTAGAATTGACAGGATTTGCTAACAGATTATACATATCTGAGGGGTGTATAGAAGTCTTTTGAAAATCTGAAAAAGTTCACTTGTGTAGTCCCTCGGATTTCACACAGTGACACCTCTCTGCATCAAATTATTTTTTGACCTACATTGTTCAAAATGTGAAGAACTTTAGCTTTATAATTATCACTACTTTGTGATGATATTTGCCTATGGCTTTTAATGGCATGAATGAATACGCTAACAATAGCTTATGTGTATTCTATAAGTATTAAAAAAGAGCTTTTTTAATAATTCAGAAAGGAAAGGAAATATCTTAGTAAAGATTTCTAATAGGCTAATCATGAAATTCTGACCATAAAAATATGAAACATCTTAATTAGGAAATGATTTCATGGGACTGGGATGGAGAGGTGGAAATGGGAACAGACAGCATCTAAAGTCAGAAAACTGGGTTCTTCTTTTTGCTTGGCTATAATATATCTACTAGAGATTTTAGGTTCATTAATCACTCTCTTTTTTGTTAATAGCAACATAGTTTTAAGAACCTAAAGTAAAAGATTTATTAAATTGGGAAGTTTTAATGTTCTTAGGGTGAATTTTTTTTAACGAGTTCTTTGTATATAGGAATATGCAATTGTGAGCATACGGTCTTAGAAATATGCTTTTCTTTTCTTCTGTGTTGATTGAAAACGTGTTTCTTAATTTCCCCAATGCTAAGTATGTTATACGTACTAGGCACTCAGTTGAACTTGAAAATCTGACTATACTATTTAACTTATTTATTGTTTTCCAGCACAGACAAAAACTTGTACTTTAAGAAAAAGTTTAGAGGACATAGGCTTAGTGAGAACCAAAATGTATCATCACATCTTTGTAAAGTGTAGTTCACAAATGCGATAAATAACCCTAGTCTTTTTTGTTGCTGTTGTTTGGTCTGTTTCAGTTCTATTTACCACTCCAAACTGTTTCTTCATAGGTAGACTCAGTTACTTACCATTCTTAAGGAGTTTGGGGATGCCCTAATGAAAATTAAAAGTGTTATAAATGCCTTTTTTTTCTTTGTTGAAACATAAAGGTAGTATGTAAACTTCAAATTTTGTGAATGGATTAAGACATGTCATGCCACATGTGGGTACATTAAAGCAAATAATAAGAGAATGTGTAACTAATTCTCAAATGAAAGATCTCAATAGAGCAATAACGCAATTGTGAGTGTGAATTAAAAATATTAGAAAAGCGTATTTATTTAGAGGGTTATACTCATTGGGAGAAATTACTTGTCATACATGGAATTATATTATTTTTAGCTCAAACATTGTTTAATATATAAATAAAAATCTAAATGTTTCCCTTTTCCCACAGTTGTTTTCATTTTAAAACACACGAAAGATCATAGTTTATAATTTTTAGTTATTTTTATCTTCTTATTCAAGGATAATTAAAAGTATAATATTAGTTTTAAGTGTACAATATAATGATTCAACAATTCTATACTTTTTCAGTGCTCATCAAGGTAAGTGTACTCTTAATTCCCTTTATTTTACCCATCCACCCACCCACGTCCCTTCTAGAAATCACGAGTTTATTCCCTGTCAAGTTTATTCTCTGACGTTTCTTTAGTCTCTTTTTTTCTTTGTTTCTTTGCTTGCTTTCTTAAATTACGCGTGTGAGTGAAATTATATGGTACTTGTCTTTCTCTGACTGATTTATTTCACTTAGCATTACATCATCCAGGTCCATCCATGTTGTTGCAAATGACAAGATTCCATCATTTTTATGAATGAGTAGTATTTCATTGTATGTATATACCATTTTTTCTTTATCCATTCTTCTATTGATGGGCCACTGTGTTTTCTTCCATATCATGGCTGTTGTAAATAATGTTGCAATAAACATAGGAGGACATATTTCTTTTCAAGTTATTGTTTGCATTTTCTTGGGGTAAATACCCAGTACAGGAATTATTGGATCATATGGCAATTCTATTTTTAAGATTTTGAAGAACTTCCATACTGTTTTCCACAGTGTCTATGCCAATTTGCTTTCCCACTAATAGCACAAAAATGTTCCCTTTTCCCCACATTCTTGCCAATACTTGTTATTTCTTGTTTGTTTTTTTTTATTTTATTTTAGCCATTCTGACAAGGTAAAGTGATATCTTATAGTGGTTTTAATTTTACTGAAGATTAGTGATGTTGACTGTCTTGTCACATGTCTATTGGCCATCTGTATGTCTTCTTTGAAAAATGACTGTTCAGGTCCTCTACCCATTTTAATAGGATTATTATTATTAGTTTTTTTTTGGTTTGAGTTGATTAAATTCATTATAAATTTTAGATATTAACTTCATATTAGACATATCATTTGCAGATAGCTCCTATTTAGTAGGCTGCTTTTTTTCTGTGCAGAAGCTTTTTATTTTGGTGTAGTCCCAATAGTTTAATTTCATTTTTGTTTCCTTTTCCTGAGTAGACATTTCTAGAGAAATTATTGTTAATGCTCATGTCAAAGAAATTATTGCCTATGTTTTTGTCCAGGAGTTTTTATGGTTTCAGGTCTCACATTTAGTTCTTTAATATATTTTGAATTGTAAGAAAAGTTGCCCAGTTCCATTCTTTGGTATGTAGCTTCCCATTTTCCCCAGAATCACTTATTGAAGATACTGTATTTTCCCCCATTGTATATTCTTGCTTCCTTTGTCATAGATTAACTGACCATATAAGTGTGGGTTTATTTCTTGGCTATCTATTCTGATCCATTTTTCTATGTGTCTATTTTTTGTCAGTATCATAATGTCTTGATAAGTATGGCTTTGTAATATATCTTGCAATCTGCAATTGTGGTGTCTCTGGCTTTGTTATTAGTTTTCAAGATTACTTTGGCTTCTTGTTGTCTTTTTTGTTTCCACACAAACTTTAGAATTATGTGTTTTAGTTCTGTGAAAAATGCTAGTATTTTGATAGGAATTGAAGTAAACCTGTATATTGATCTGTGTAGTATGGACATTTTAACACTATTGGTTCTTCCAGTCCATGAGCATAGAATATCTTTCCATTTGTGTCATCTTCAATTTCTGACATCAATATTTTATAGTTTATAGAATACAGATCTTTCACCTCCTTGGTTAATTTTTTAGGTATCTTAATATTTTTGGTGCAACTGTAAGTGGGGTTGTTTTATTTTTTTAAGTTTATTTATTTATTTTGAGAGGGAGAAGGTAGTGGGGGGGTAGACTGGCAGACAGAGAGGTAGAGAGAATTCCAAGCAAGCTCCACACTGTCAGTGCAGAGCCCCATGCAGGCCTCAAACTCACAAACTGTGAAATCATAACCTGATCCAAACTCAAGAGTTGGATGCTTAACCAACTGAATCACCCAGGTGCCCCTGTGGGATGTTTTCTTGATTTCTTTCTACTACTTCATTATTAGTGTATAGAAATGCAACAGATTTCTTTTTATTAATTTTCTATAATGTGACTTCACTAAATTCATTTATAATTCTAATAGGGTTTTTTTGGCAAATTCTTTAGAGTGTTCTGTATACGTTATCATGTCATCAGCAAATACTGCATTTTATTTCTTCTTTACTAATGTAGATGCTTTTTATTTCTTTTTCTTGTCTGGTTGCTGTAGCCAGAACTTCTAGTACTATCATGAATAAAAGTGGTGAGAGCGAACAACCTTGTCTTTTTTCTAATCTTAAAGGTAGAGCTCTCAGTTTTTCACCATTGAATATGATGTTAGCTGTGGGTTTTTCATATGTGGGCTTTCCTATGTGGAGGTACATTCTCGTTAAATCTACTTTGTTGGGAACTTTTGTCATGAATGGATATTTTTGTTAGTTAAATGTTTTTTTTTTCTGCATCGATTGAGATCATCATAGGTTTTTTACCCTTTCTCTTGTTAATGTGATGCCATGTTAATTGATTTGTGAATATTGACTCACACTTGCATCCCTGGAATAAATCCCAACTGATCATGGTAAAAGATGTTTTAATGTATTGTTGGATTTGGTTTGCTAATATTGTTTAAGGATTTTTGCATCAATGTTTATCAGATATATTGGACTGAGTTTTATTTTTGTGCAGTGATGTTCTCTGATTTTGATATGAATGTAATAGTGACCTTGTAGAATAAATTTAGAAGCATTCCTTATTCTTACATGTTTTTTAGTGACTTGAGAAGAATAAGCATAAACTCTTCTTTAAATGTTTCATATAATTCACCTTGTAAATCCATCTAGACTGGAATTGTGTATGTTGAGTTTTTTAAATTACTGATTCTATTTCATTGCTAGTAATCGGTCTGTTCAAATTTACTATTTCTTTCTGATTCATTTTCGATGGTTATATGTTTCCAAGAATTTATCAATTCTTTCTAGGTTTTCAATTTTATGGAATGTAGTTTTTCATAATATACTCTTATAACCCATGTATTTCAGTGGTGTCAGTTAATATTTCTCGTCTTTGATTTCTGAATTTATTTCTTTGAGTACTCTCTCTTATTGATGAATATGACTAAAGGCTTATCAATTTTGTTGATCATTTTAATGAACCAACTCTTTCTTTCATTGATCAGCTCTTTCTGTTCTTTTTTGCTTGTTTATTTTAGTCTCTATGTCATTTATTTCTGCTCTAATCTTTTTCTTTCTTTCCTACTTATTTATTTATGTAATTCTTTTGGTTTTGGGCTTTGTTCTTCTTTCTCTAGCTCTTTTAAGTGTAAAGTTATGTTGTTTACTTGATATTTTCCTTATTTATTTCAGTAGACCTTATTGCTGTAATCTTCCTTCTCAGAACAGTTTTTATGGCATCCCAAGATTTTGGACCATTATTTTTTTGTCTCAATGTATTTTTCTTAATTTCCTTTTTGATTTCTTGTTTGACTCATTCATTGTTTAGTAGCATGGTATTTAGCCTCCATGTATTTGTTTTCTTTCCACATTTTTCTTGTGATTGATTTGTTTCTTTATGTAATTGCACTTAGAAAATATGCATGATATAATTTCAATCTTTTTGAATTTATGGATATTTGTTTTATGGCCTAATATGTGACTCCTTCTGAGGAGTGTTCCATGTGCACTTTAAAAGAATATATATTCCACTATTTATGGATACAATGTTCTGAATATAACTGTTAGGTCCATCTGGCCCAATGTGTCATTCAAAGCCACTGTTTCTTTCTTGATTTTCTCTCTGGACAACCTATCTGTTGATATAAGTAGGATGTTTAATCCCCTACTATTACTCTATAACTGTCAATCTTTTCCTTTATATCTGTTAATACTTGCTCTGATGTCTTTGCCTGATTAACGTCTGCAAAATCCCCAAACTTTATCTATAAATATCCTAATAATTATAGGAAAGGTGAAATTTGGTTTAGTGTTTGACTATGAAATAGAAGTTATTGGACGTTGTAAAGAAGGTGCTGAGGAATCATTTGATAGAAAAAAAATAGTTGTTCTATTAACCATTATTTGATCATGTAAAACAATGAGAACATTTAAATATTTTATTTTCTTTTATAAGCAATATGGTAATATACATAGAAATAGATGAATATTGACAGTTACATAATTAACTAGAAGAATTTCATTTTAACAAACCAATGGGTCATTAAAATTACTATTACAAAGATATAAAGAAATGGAAAGACATTCCCTGCTCATGGATGGGACGAATAAATATTGTCAAAATGTCAATACTACCCAAAGCTATCTACACATTCAATGCAATCCCAATCAAAATTGCACCAGCATTCTTCTCGAAACTAGAACAAGCAATCCTAAAATTCATATGGAACCACAAAAGGCCCCGAATAGCCAAAGTCATTTTGAAGAAGAAGACCAAAGCAGGAGGCATCACAATCCCAGACTTTAGCCTCTACTACAAAGCTGTCATCATCAAGACAGCATGGTATTGGCATAAAAACAGACACATAGACCAATGGAATAGAATAGAAACCCCAGAACTAGACCCACAAACGTATGGCCAACTCATCTTTGACAAAGCAGGAAAGAACATCCAATGGAAAAAAGACAGTCTCTTTAACAAATGGTGCTGGGAGAACTGGACAGCAACATGCAGAACGTTGAAACTAGACCACTTTCTCACACCATTCACAAAAATAAACTCAAAATGGATAAAGGACCTGAATGTGAGACAGGAAACCATCAAAACCTTAGAGGAGAAAGCAGGAAAAGCCCTCTCTGACCTCAGCCGTAGCAATCTCTTACTCGGCACATCCCCAAAGGCAAGGGAATTAAAAGCAAAAGTGAATTACTGGGACCTTATGAAGATAAAAAGCTTCTGCACAGCAAAGGAAACAACCAACAAAACTAAAAGGCAACCAACGGAATGGGAAAAGATATTTGCAAATGACACATCGGACAAAGGGCTAGTATCCAAAATCTATAAAGAGCTCACCAAACTCCACACCCGAACAACAAATAATCCAGTGAAGAAATGGACAGAATACATGAATAGACACTTCTCTAAAGAAGACATCCGGATGGCCAACAGGCACATGAAAAGATGGTCAACATTGCTCTTCATCAGGGAAAAATAAATCAAAACCACACTCAGATATCACCTCACGCCAGTCAGAGTGGCCAAAATGAAGAAATCAGGGGACTATAGATGCTGGAGAGGATGTGGAGAAACAGGAACCCTCTTGCACTGTTGGTGGGAATGCAAATTGGTGCAGCCGCTCTGGAAAGCAGTGTGGAGGTTCCTCAGAAAATTAAAAATAGACCTACCCTATGACCCAGCAATAGCACTGCTAGGAATTTACCCAAGGGATACAGGAGTACTGATGCATAGGGGCACTTGTACCCCAATGTTTATAGCAGCACTCTCAACAATAGCCAAATTATGGAAAGAGCCTAAATGTCCATCAACTGATGAATGGATAAAGAAATTGTGGTTTATATACACAATGGAATACTACGTGGCAATGAGAAAAAATGAAATATGGCCTTTTGTAGCAACATGGATGGAACTGGAGAGTGTGATGCTAAGTGAAATAAGCCATACAGAGAAAGACAGATACCATATGGTTTCACTCTTATGTGGATCCTGAGAAACGTAACAGAAACCCATGGGGGAGGGGAAGGAAAAAAAAAAAAGAGGTTAGAGTGGGAGAGAGCCAAAGCATAAGAGACTCTTAAAAACTGAGAACAAACTGAGGGTTGATGGGGGGTGGGAGGGAGGGCAGGGTGGGTGATGGGTATTGAGGAGGGCACCTTTTGGGATGAGCACTGGGTGTTGTATGGAAACCAATTTGACAGTAAATTTCATATATTAAAAAATAAAAAAAATTAAAAAAAATATTACCTTCTGTTAAAAAGAAAAAAAAATAAATAAAATAAAATAAAATAAAATTACTATTACATTAGAAGTCTTTAAATGGTGAACTGTCATTAGTGTCCAAAAGGAAATATTCCTTATGATTTTATGATTTTAGAAAAAACTTGTGAATATTGATAAAACCGTTATTCAACACTTAATGCTTTTTCATATCCCCTCCCATTCTGGCATTGCTCTCTTCATCCAGGGTCTCTGGGGTTTCAGGTCTTAATTTCCAATATTTTTTTAATTATGTAAAATTTATTATTTCTTTACAGTATCTTTTTAGCATAAAAAATAAATACAAAAACATAAATCTCCTGTTATATAGACTTTAACATCTCCATGGGCAAGAACTGGACAAAACCATCTGTTATTCAGGATTTTGGGAGATAATAGATGTCACTGTCACCAAATGAACAAAACACTATAGTTAAGAGCCACGAGCTACAACATGGGATATTATACATTATAACATTATAACAAAGATCTTATAAAGATTATCCCATAAACGTGATTTGATATGATTATCCTGTAAAAGTGTTTTGTACTCTGCTGGTTCCTTGCTGGTCAAATGGATGACAATATCAATTTATTAAAGTACTTTCAAGTATTCATTAACAATTTAATTCTCCAAATAAGGCTCAGGCTAAATATATGATATTTCTTATTTCATTTTTGGTTGAAGATAATTTCATCTTACTTTACTTTCCTCCTCCAATATTGGGGGTGTACTTTGGGCACATGATCTTAAAATCACTTTTATTGCATGTCTAAAAAATTTCTAGTAGGAATAATTGCTGTTATATCTGCCTGCTATGTGAGTTTTTTAAATCAATTGTATTATTAAAATTTCCTTATTTTGTCTTAAATAAATATATTGGTTGAATCTTTAACATGGCATTAAGGAAGTAAAAAGTCATTTTGTATTAGCAAATGTATATAACATTTCCAGAAATTCTACTTAAAATGTGGGGGTTATGGGGAGTTTGCATGGCTCAGTTGGTTAAACGTCCAGCTCTTGATATTGACTCATGTCATAAACTCACATTTTCAAAATTTTGAGCCCTGAATCAGGCTATGTGCTTACAATGCAAAGCCTGCTTGGGATTTTCCTTCTCTCCCTCTCTCTCTGCCCCTTCCCTTCTTGTGCTGTCTTTGTCTCTCTCAAAATAAATAAATAAAGGTTAAGAAATTTGGGAATTGCTACATTATTTTTCATAAACTGCCAGCATTTTCAATGCAAAACATCTAAACATATAACTACATCAACGTTAACAATTTGCATTTAAACCATGCCAAAAAATATACTAAACTAATATTGATATGGTGTATATTAATTTTTTTTTCTCTGTCATACCTAATGCTGTATTTCAAAAAGGCTTTTTTAATATACAAAAATGTTCCACTCACCATAATTAAGTTCTATAGTTTCATACAGCTACAATTTTGGTTGTGTGTGTGTGTTTGTGTGTGTGAACTGTAAGAAAATGATCTCTGGAATTCACTGAAGTATAGTGTTTGATAACAATTTATAGCTGCTTATGCAACAATTATGGCTACTGTAAACAGAAAGTAGTTTGGTTAATAAGCCACAAAAATGTGTTGTGCAAGCAAAATTTTACAAATGTTAGGCATTATTGTATCTCAGATTAAGCACTTTGTGTATGAAGGTAAGACTTATTTATGTATGCAGTTAAATACGTTTTTCCTTGCAAGCAAATTGCATTTCTGCATAGTTATACGTGTTTTTTAAATTTAAGTAAAAACAGTATATAACAGTGTATATGGGAGTGTCCATTGAAACAGTGACTCTCTACTTCAATTTTTTTAAAGAGGCTTTTAAAAAATATAAATAACAGAGAATATTGTGTTTATGAAGGCTACTGATGTAAAAATCAAGTTAACAGTGAGAGCTAAAGTAACAAGTATTTGGCTCAAAGTAATGTTTATAAAAATACAGACTCTTTCAATTGAGAAGCTATGTTAAAATAGTGATACCTGATAAAGTTTCATCATTGGGTTAGAAACTTGCATTATGCATTAAAAATAAATATAAACATCCAAGAATTATATTTCTACATAGACTATTTAAGGCACTGGGCAGGTGGATACAGAAATAGTTTTACTGCTTCTGCAGCATATAATATTAAATTTAGTGTTGTTGACATAAAATGTAAACATATCAGACAAAGAATAATATTCTGATAACTGAGGACACATGGGGATCATTGTACACTGTATTTCAGGGTGTAAATGGTATACATATTTGTGAAGTCCTCAAATTTTATTGAATTTATGGAAGATGATTTTATTGTTAAATACCTATGAAAGGCGAGACCTCCAGAGGATTCAAACCTTTTAAAATACTTTTACAATAATTTTATTTCTGTCTGTTCTGTGGGTCCTAGATGACTGAGAAAAAGTAAGCATTCATCAACAGTTACCAAGTGTATAACAGGGTCAAGTTCAAACTAATATTTTGTTCCTGTAGTAGAAAAATAATTTTGCTTTTAAATATGCAGTACTAGTCAGCTAAAATATAATAAACTAAAAAGTATTTGAATCTATACAAGATTAATATAACTAAGCTATCAATACACTATGTTATCTATGTTAAAATAAAAATTAAAAAAAATAATTAATGCAAAATGAGAAATGTTTTTAATTGTATCTTAGCATAATGGTGATTTTTATCACATTACATTTAAAGGTTTTTTTCTAATTAATTTCTAATAAAGATATCTCCTCCCCAAAACTATTTATCTTCCAAAAAAATATTAATTTTATGACTTTGGAATATAAGGAGATTTTTTTTTGTTTTCCTTTAGTTTTATGATGTTACCATTCACACAGTTGCTGAACACTGCATAAAAATTCAATATTTTACTGAAATCAAGTTGAGAAAAGCTATTTAATCAAACTGATATGTTTTTCATTTTTGTAGACAGCATACAGGCTGCTTTAAAACTCTACTAATACATTTAAAAGTGAGGAGAAAAAATTCAGATTTTTTTCATTGTATAGTCTAAATTCAATTTAATTAAAATTTTACTTATTAAGTGCCTATGTACATAGAATTAACTTACTATGGTTATTAATATAATTTAAGTTATGTTTTAACAATAAGAAACACTTTTGGTTTTACCTTAAATAAGCTATGTTTCGATTTAGAGTAGGTAATCTGAATGTATGCGTGTGTGTGTGTGTGTGTGTGTGTGTGTGTATTTGTGTTTGTGTTAAGAAAGCAATAGTACTGTGTACAAAGATAGATAACAAATACATTTATGTCCATAAACTTAGAGTATTTTCAATAAATTTACCAATAGAACTAAGATTTCATCAAACTGGAATATCTAATGAAATTTATAATTTTCAAAAAAACCTGGCAGCAATAGGACTTTTAAGAATTCAAGAGACAGTGAGCCAGGGAAGTCTAGAATAACAGCATAGTAGGAGGACCCTAGACTTATCTCATGCCTCGAACACAGCTAGCCACCTATCAAATCATTCTGAACACCCAAGAAATTGACCTGAGTACTGTCAGAATCAACTGCACAACTAGAGGGAGATAAAAATCCACACTGAGGAAAGTAGGAAGTGCAGAGAGGCAGTTTAAGGGAGAAATGGGTCATGGGTGTTGCTCAAGGGAGGAAGCCCTGGTCACAGAAAAAAAGCAAGACAGAGGAGCACACAAAGGATTGCACAAGGAGAACACTTTCCCAAAGCCATTGGCTGTGAAAACAAGAGGTATTGATTCTTGTCAGTTTTTGCAACCAGCCTGGCTCAAGGAATGCAGTTTTTGAGGTCGCTGGTATGGCTGAGATAGGGCCCTGAGGGTGTTGCTCTAGTCTTGGAAAGAAGACAAGCAGATAACCCAGGGGCAGTGTGGTCTTAGGATCACCTAAGATGCACTGGGAGAGATTATTCCCTCTTCTAGCAGAGCATCTGTGAGAGATTACATTGCTTCTCCTAGGACAAAAGAGCCAGCAGGGTCCATTTCCATCACCCACCACTCAGCATATGCACAGAGACACCTGTTGAGGGCAGCTAATTGGGACACTGGCTGTTTAGACTGCATTGCTCCAATCCCAGCCACTGTGCCCTAATGTGACCGCCCTCCTGGGTCAAACCTGCATCAGTCCCAGAATGGTGATCCCCTCACCAGAAGATAAGTGCAGGTCCCTGCCACACAAGGTCCCTAAAGGTTGGAGTTTTAAAAGTCAGCAGTCTTGTCTGGGATAGAACTCAAAGTGCACTCCACTCCTCTGGGAAGGCAAGGAACCCAGACACAGTGCGAAAACAACAACCTGAAAACTGCCTAGTATGCCTGAAGGTAAATTATTTACTCTTCTAGTGATGATTCTCTGAGAGTAAGAAGCATGGCCTTTCCTCTTGCAGGACAAAGGAGCAGGCTGGGGCTATTTCCTTCCCTAACCTCTCACCATAAAAGAATTTCAATAAACAGTACAGCACAACCCTAGCTGATTAACTTGCTTACACTAGTCTTGCTGCCCCACAATCTGCTGTTACAGTTTTTCTGGGGCAAGTGGGCCTAAGGAACAGCACAATGGACCCCTTCCCCAGAAGACCAGCATGAACCCCCACATGCACCATGTCTACTGACCATACACTTCTGCAAAGCTTCAACTCTAATGTAAATACAACAGGTCTCTATTAAATGGCAGAGTAGAGCATATCTAGTTAAAGCTCACCACATTCTGGCCAAGGTCCAACCACTCCTCACTGCAAACAAGGAGAACCTCTGCAGAGGACTTACCTGAGAGATAGAGCAGGCAAAACACAGCAGCCAAGTGCATGCAGCACATACCCTGAGAATTATATGACCTCTTCTTCATAAAGCCATTATTTGAGGAACAGGAAACATAACAGAATGTTCTAACACACAAAGGCAGAGACCTAGACAAAATGCCAAGATTCATCCCAACATAAAGGAAAGGAAAAAGTCATGGCCAGGTATATACGTGAAACAGATATAAGTAATATGCCAGATGAAGAATTTAAAGACACAGTCATAAGGATACTCACAGGGCTTGAGGAAAACATGGAAGACATCAATAAGACACTTACCACATAGATAAATGAGTTAAAAAAACTATTAAGCAAAAGGGGAAAGTGAGATATCTGAGATTCTAAACAGACTGGATGCAATGGCCACAAAGTTGTAAGAATCAGAGGAACTAACACATGATATAGAGGATAAATTATGGAAAATAATGAAGATGAGTAAAATGAGAAAGAAAAATGATGAATCATGAGAGTATACTTAGGAAACTCAATGATTCCATCAAATGTAATAACATTTGTATCATAGGAGTCCCAGGGGAAGAAGTCAGAGAAAAGGGGGCATAAAATGTATTTGAAGAAATAATAGCTGAAAATTTTCCTAATCTGGGGAGAGAAAAAGATATCCAAATCCAGAAGGCACAGAGAACTCGCATGAAAATCAATACAAGCAAGCCAACATCAAGACATATTGTAGTTAAATTTGGAAAATATAGTGATAAAGAAAAAAATCTTAAAAGTAGCAAGAAAAAAGAGGTCCCAAGAATTCAAGGGACGTTATCAGCTGATTACTCCACAGAAACTTTACTAACCAGAAGGGAGTGGCATTATATATTCACTATGCTGAATGGGAAAAATCTACACACATGAATACTCTAACTAGTAAGGCTATCATTCAGAAAAGAAGACAAGATAAATATTTTCCCAGACAAAAACTGAAAGAACTCATGAACACTAAACAAGCTCTGCAGTATATATTAAACAGGAACTTTTTGACTGGGAAGGAAAGACCCCAAGTTGCAAAGTCTAGAAAATAACAGAAAAAAATCTCCAGAAACAAACAAAAAAACTAGTAATAAAATGGCACTAAATACATATTTATCAATAACTACTCTACATGTAAATGGACTACATGCTACAATCAAAAGACATAGGATGTCAGAATGGATGGGAAAAAAAAGACCTCTATATACTGCCTACAAGAGACTCATTTTAGACCTAATGATACCTGTACATTGAAAGTGAAGGGATGGAGAACCACCTCTCATGCAAATGTATGTCAAAAGAAAGGCAGAGTACCAATAGTTATATAAGACAAACTAGATTTTAAACCAAAGACTATAACAAGAGGTGAAGAAGGACATTATATAATAATAAAGGGCTCTATCCAACAAAGAGATCTAAAAATTGTAAATACTTTTGTTCCCATTGTGAAAGCAGCCAACCATAAAACAGTTAATAACAAACATAAAGACAAGTATTGATAATAATGCAATAAGAGTTGGGGACTTTAGAACCCCACTTAACATCAATGGACAGATCATCTAAGAAGAAAATCAACAAGGAAACAATGGCTTTGAATGACACCCTGGAGCATATGGACTTAACAGATATATTCAGGAGGTTTGGGAGGGAGGGAGTTAAGATGTCAGAGCAGCATAGAGACCCTGAGCTTGTCTCACTCCTGAAATGCAGCTAGATCAACACAAAACCACTTTTGAACACCTAGGAAATTGATCTGAAGATTAACACAACAATTTGCATAACTTGAGCCACAGAACTCCACAGTACACAGTTCGGAGTGGCGAACTGGGGGAGAGAAAAGCTGTGGAGGGTAGGGAGCTGTTTTTTTGGAAAGAGAACAGAGAAAGGCAAAGGGGGAAAGTGTGGTGCATTGGGATCTTGCAAGAAAAACACTTGCCCGAAAATAGCCAGAGAGAAAGAGAAAGACTAAAAAACATTCATAGGGGACTGAACAAGGAAACTGTTCCCAAAACCATTGACAGGGAGAAAGGAACGGGTTTCAATACCAACAGGATTCTATAAACAGTGGAACGCAGAGTCTGAAGTTTCAGAGCTCAGTGCCTGGCTGTACTGGTGAGGAATTAGAGTGAATCCCCAGGAGCATGCAGAGGGGTCTGAGGGGTCCTTGTGCCATACAGGGAGAAGCTGTTCCCCTTCTTGAAGTGCATTTGGTAGAAGCCATAAGCCCTCACAACAGGCAAAGGTCCCAGCAGACCCAAGAGAGCATCCATGTTTGTTGGTATTGGAACAAAGACGTCAGAGTGTAGTGAAACCTGGCACAGAATGTGTGTTGTGATTTACCAAAATCTCTGAACCTCTGCTGCTGAGTGATCACATGAACGTTTTCTGGGGCAAGACGACACCCAGTCATTGTTCAGAGAGATCCTACCCCAGAGAGTCGGAGTGGGTCCAAGTCACAGGGGTCTCTGAAGTGTGGTGTTTTGAAACAAACCCCATCTGAGATAAAACTCTGGAGGGAGGTACTAGTAAATGGAGGCCTGAGAGAAAGGAGGGGTGCTTGAACTCAGGTTTGTGAGAGGGGAAAGTTCCTGTTCCAGAGACTAGGGAGCTGGGTGAAGCCATTTCCACCTCTACCAGGCATGCATGCATGTACACCACGCTGATCCACCCCAATAAACTAAGCAGTGCCAACTAGTGGACATAAGAGCCCTTACGTCAAGCCCCGCACAACTGCATCCTCCAAGCACATCCCCTTGAAGGCAAGCACAAATCACTCCACTTGCTTAGGGTACAGAATATAGAAGGCTTTGTAGTTGCACTTCTAGGGAAAACTGGGTATAACTTCATTCAGGTTTCATTCTGTTTGCTGATTCAGCTATTTGATCCTTTTCTTTGTTTCTGTTTTTGCTTAGTTTTATATATTTTTTTCTTTTTGTCTCTTTTCTTCCACTTTCTTGGATATGGAAAATTTATTTTTATTTTTTTTTACTTTAGTATGTATTTTTTATATTTTTATTTGATTTAATTTTATTTCATTTTATTCTATTTCACTATATATATATATTTTAATTTTTAATTTTGTTCTTACCTTTTTTGCTTTTCTTTATTTTCCTTTTTCTCTATTCTATCAAGCTTCTTTCAACAAGCAGACAAAAACACACCTAGGACCTAGCGTCATTTATTTTATATTTTGTATTCTTTTCAGATTTTTTTATTTTATTAATTTTTTCTTCATCCAAAATGACAAAATGAAAGAGTTCACCACAAAAGAGGGAACAGGAAGAAATGACAGCCAGGGGCTTGATCAACATCCAGGGACTTAAGCAAGATGTCTGAACTAGAATTTAAAACCACGAAGATAAGAATATTAGTTGGGGATGAAAAAAAACATAGAATCATTTCTGCAGAGATAAAAGAAGTAAATCTGGTCAGGATGAAATTAATGCTATAACCTAGACACAATCTCAAAAGGATACCATGAGAGCAAAGATGGATGAAGCAGAGAAGTAAATAAGCGATACAGAAGGTAAAAATATAGAGAAAAATAAAGCAGAAAAAAAAGAGAGATGCAAAGACCAAAGGTCATGATACAAGACTTAGAGAATTCAGTGACTTATTACAAAGGAATAAAATCTGAGTAATAGGAGTCCCAGGAAATAAGAGAGAGAGAAAGTGGCAGATGGTGTATGTAAGCAAATTATAGTGGAAAACATTCCTAATCTGGGGAAGAACACAGACATCAGCATCCAAGAAGCACATAGAACTCTATTAGATTCAACAAAAACGGACCATCACCGTGACATATCATAGTCAAATTCACAAATACACAAACAAGGAAAGACTTATGAAAGCACAAATGGAAAAATAAGTCCTTAACCTATAAGGGACGACAGATCAGGTATTCAGCAGACCTAACCACAGAATCTTGGCAGGCAAGAAAATGGCAGGATATATTCAATGTGTTGAATCATAAAAATATGCAGCCAATGGGGTTCCTGGGTGGCTCAGTCAGTTAAGCATCCAACTTCGGCTCAGGTTATGATCTCACAGTTGGTGGGTTTGAGCCCTGCGTTGGGCTTTGTGCTGACAGCTCAGATCCTAGAGCCTGTTTCATATTCTGTGTCTCCTCCTCTCTCTCTGCCCCTCCCCTGCTCGTGCTCTCTCTCTCTGTCTTTAAAAAATAAATAAATGTCAAAAGAATTTTTAAAAAAGAAAAAAAAAAGAAAAAAGAAACAGCCAAGAATTCTTTATCCAGCAAGGCTATCAATCAAAATAGAAGGAGAGATAAAGAGTTTCATAGGCAAACAAAAGCTAAAGGATTTTGTGACCACTTGATGAGTCTTGCAAGTAATGTTAAAGGGGACTCTTTGAGTGGAGAAAAGACAAAGCAAAATAAAAAAGAAAAAGCAACAAAAACCAGAAAGGACCAAAGAACATCACCAGAAACACCAGCTCTACAGGCAACACAATGGTACTAAATTCATATCTTTCAGTACTCACTCTAAATGTCAACTGACTAAACAATCAAAAGACTTAGGGTATCAGAATGGATAAGAAAACAAGACACATCTATATGCTACTTACAAGAGACTCATTTCAGACCTAAAGTCACCTGCAGAATGAAAGTAAGGAGATGGAGAACCATCTATCATGCTAATGGTCATCAAAAGAAAGCTGGAGTAGCCATACTTATACAAAGGAAATTTTAAAATAAGGACTGTAATAAGAGATGAAGAATGGCATTATATCATAAGTACTTCATCCACCAAGAAGACCTAACAATTGTAAATATTCATGTCTCCAACGGGGAACATCCAAATATATAATTCAATTAATCACAAACATAAAGAAATTCATTGATAATACCATGAGAGTAGGGGACTTTAACATCCCATTTACAACAATGGACAGATGATGTAAGCATAAAATCAACAAGGAAACAAGTCCTCAACTTGTTTGGATGACACATTGGACCAGATTGTCTTAACAGATATATTCAGAATATTGCATCCTAAAGCAACAGAATACACACTTCTTCTTGAGGGCACATTGAAAATTCTCCAGAATAGATAACATACTGGTGCACTGGGTCAGTGCTCAACAAATACAAAAAGATTGAGGTCATACCTTGTGTACTTTCATACCACAATGCTATGAAATTTGAAATCAACTATAAGAAAAAAATTTGAAAGACCATTAATACTTGGACATTAAAGAACATCTTACTAATGAATGAATGGGTTAACCAAGAAATTAAAGAGTAAGTTAAAAAGTACATAGAAGCTAAAGAAAATGAAAACACAACAGTCCAAAACCTCTGAAATGCAGTTAAGCAGTCAAAAAGGGGAAGTATATAACAATCCAGTCCTTCCTGAAGAAGGAAGAGAGGTCTCAAATACACAACCTAAACTTACACCTGGAAAAAGAACAGCAAATAAATCCCAAATACAGCAGATGAAGGGAAATAATAAACATTAGATCAGAAATCAATGATATCAAAATAAAATAAAAAAAAAACAAAAACAGTAGAACAGATTAACGAAACCAACAGTTGGTTCTGTGAATTAATTAATAAAATTGATAAACTCTTAGCCAGTTTGATCAAAAAGAAAAAGGGAAAGAACCAAATAAATAAAATCATGAATGAAAGACTAAGACCACAACAAACACTGCAGAAAAACAAACAATAATAAGAGAATAATATGAGCAATTATATGCCAACAAATTGAGTAATCTGGAAGAAATGGACACATTCTCAGAAACATATAAACTACCAATTTTGAAACAGGAAGAAATAGAAAATTTGAATAGACCCATAATCAGTAAAGAAATTGAATCAGTAATCAAAAATCTCCCAACAAAGAGTCCAGAGCCAGATGGCTTTCCAGCAGAATTCTACCAAACATTTAAAGAAGAGTTAACACCTATTCTTTTGAAGTTGTTCCAAGAAATAAAAATGGAAGGAAAGCTTCCAAACTCATTCTACAAGGCCAGCATTACCTTTATTCCAGACAAAGACCCCACTAAGAAGGAGAACTACAGACCAGTTTCCCTGATGAACAAGGATGCAAAAAATCTCAACAAGATACAAGCAAACTGGATCCAACAACACATTAAAATAATTATTCACCATGATAAAGTGGTATTTATTCCTGGGAACCAGGGGCAGTTCAATATCTGTAAATCAGTCAATGTGATACATCACATTAATAAAATAAAGTTTAATAACCACATTATCCTCTCAATAGATGCAGAGAAAGCATTTGGCAAAATACAGCATCCTTTCTTGGTAAAAAAATCCTCAAGAATGTAGGGATAGAAGGATCTTACCTCAAGATCATTAAGGCCATATATGAAAGACTCACTGCTAGTATCATCCTCAATGGGGAAAAACTAAGAGCTTTTCCCAAAGGTCAGGAAGACAACGAGGATGTCCACTCTCATCACTGTTATTCAAACTAGAGTTTGAAGTCCTAGCCCCAGCAATCAGACAACAAAAACAAATAAAAAGCATCCACATCCACAAGGAGGAAGTGTTTTGTTTTTGCAAAAGGCATGATGCTTTATGTGGAAAACCCAAAAGACTCCATCAGAAAACTGCTAGAACTGACCCATGAGTTCAGCAAAGTCGCAGGATATAAAATAAATACAGAGAAATAGGTTGCATCCTTATACAACAATAATGAAGCAACAGAAAGAGAAATCAAGGAAACGATCCCATTTACAATTGCACCAGAAACCATAAAATACCTAAGAATAAACCTAACCAAAGAGGTGAAAATCTATACACTGAAAACTATATAAGTCTTATGAAATTAATTGAAGAAGACACAGAGAAATGAAAAAAAAATTTCATGCTCATGGATTAAAAGAACAAATATTGTTAGAATGTCAATACTACCCAAAGCAATCTACATATTCAATGCAATCTTTATCAAAATAACCAGAATTCTTCACAGAGCTAGAAAAAACAATCATATTATTTGTATGGAACCAGAAGAGACCCCAAATAACTAAAGCAATTCTGAAAAAGAATACCAAAGCTGGAAGTATCAAAATTCCGGACTTCAAGCTATATTACAAAGCTATAATCATGAAGACTGTATGGTGCTGGCACAAAAACAGATCAATAGATCAATGGAACAGAATAGAGAACCCAGAAATGGACCCACAAATGTATGGCCAACTAACTAATCATTGATAAGTCAGGAAAGAATATCCAATAGAAAAAAGACAGTCTCTTCAGCAAATGGTGTTGATAATACTGGACAGCGACATGCAAAACAATGAACCTGGACTACTTTCTTACACCATAAACAAAAATAAACTCAAAATTGATGAAAGGCCTAAACATAAGATAGGAAGCCATCAAAATTCTAGAGGAGAAAACAGGCAACAACCTCTTTGATCTCAGTTGCAACAACTTCTTACTTGACATGTCTCTGGAGGCAAGGGAAACAAAAGCAAAATGAACTATTGGGACCTCAAGAAGTTAAGAAGCTTCTGCAGTGTGAAAGAAACAATCAGATAAAGTAAATGACAACCAAAGCAATGTGAGAAGATATTTGTATATGACATAGCAGATAAATGGTTAGTATCCAAAACGTATAAAAAAGTTGGCCAACTCATCTCCCAACAAAGAAATAATCCAGTGAAGAAATGGGCAAAAGACATGAATAGACACTTTTCCAAAGAAGACATCCAGATATCAATAGACACATGAAAAGTTGTTCACCGTAGCTTGTCATCAGGGAAATACAAATCAAAACCACAATGAGGTACCACTTCACATCTGTCAGAATGGCTACAGTTAACAACTCAGGCAACAACAGATGTTGGCATGGATGAGAAGAAAGAGGAATCCTTTTGCACTGCTGGTGGGAATGCAAACTATTTCAGCCATTTTAGAAAACAGTATGGAGGTTCCTACAAAAATTAAAAACAGAACTGCCTTACAACCCAGCAATTGCACTACTAGGTATTTACCCAAAAATACAGGAGCGCTGATTTGAAGCTGCACATGAACCCCAATGTTTATAGCAGCACTATTGACAGTAAACAATGTATGAAAAGAGCCCAAATGTCCATTGACTGATGAATGGATAAAGAAGAAGTGGCATATATACACAATGGAATATTATCTGGCAATGCAAAAAATGAAATCTTCCCATTTGCATCAACGTGGATGGAACTATAGTGTATTATGGTAAGCAAAATTAGAGAAAGACAAATATCACATGATTTAACCCATTTATGGAATTTAAGATATAAAACAGATGAAAATAGGGAAGGAAAACAAAATTAATAAAAAAACATTATGCGATACAAACATAAGATATTCTTAAACACAAAATACACATTGAGGATTGCTGGTGGGGTGTTGAGTGGTGGGATGGGCTAAATGGGCAAGGGGCATTAAAGAGGATAGTTGCTGGGATGTTCAGTGTGTTATATGTAAGTGATTACTCACTATATTTTATTCCTGAAATCATTATAAACAAACAAACAAGCAAACAAATATATTCAGAACATTGCATCCTAAAGCATCAGAATACACATTTTATTTCAAGTACATATGGAACATTCTCCAGAATAGAACACTTACTATGTCACAAATCAGTCCTCAACAACAACAAAAATGAAATTATATCCTGCATATTTTCTTACCAAAACACTCTGAATCTTGAAGTCAAGAAAATTAAAGAAGAAATAAAAATTCACGAAAACAAATGAAAATGAAAACACAATGGTCCAAAACCTTTGGTTTGCAGCAAAAGTGGTCCTAAGAGGGAAATACATAGAGAGTAACAGGCTTACCAAAAGAAAGAAAAAAAATTCAAGTAAACAACCTAACCTTAACACCTAAAGGAACGAGAAAAAGAGAAACAAACAAAACTTAAACTGGCAGAAGGGGCGTCATAATAAACATTAGAGGAGAAAGAAATGATGGAAATAAAACAACCATAGAACATATCAATGAAACCTGGAGCTGATTCTTTGAAAGAATTAATAAAATTGCTAGCCTCCTAGCCAGGCTTATCAAAAAGAAAAAAAGAAAGCACTCAAATAAATAAAATCACAAATGAGAGGAGAGATCATAACCAACACCAAAGAAATGCAAACAATAATAAAATAATATTATGAAAAATTATATGCCCACAAATCATACAATTTTAAACAATGGATAAAATCCTAGAAACATACAAGTAATGAAATATCACCCAACAAACTAAAGTCCAGGATCATATGGCCTCCAAGAGTTATTCTACCAAACATTTAAAGAATAATAAATACCAGGGTTCCTGGTGGGCTCAGTTGGTTAAGCATCCGACTTCAGCTCAAGTCATGATCTCACAGTTTGTGGGTTTGAGCCCTGCGTTGGGCACTGTGCTGACAGTTCAGAGCCTGGAGCCTGCTTCGAATTCTATGTCTCTCTCTTTCTCTGCTCCTCCCCAACTCACGGTCTGTCTTTCTATTTCAAAAATAAACGTTATTTTTTTAATGAAGGAAAGGATAATCAATATCTATTCTTCTAAAACTATTCCAGAAAATAGAAAAGGATGGGAAACTTCCAAACTCATGTTATGAGGCCACCATTGCTCTGGTTCCAAAACAAAGATTTAAGTAAAAAAAGAGGCCAATTATCTCTGATGAATATGGATGCAAAAATTCTCAACAAGGTACTAGCAAATTAAATCTGGCAGTACACTAAAGGAATAGTTCACCAAGATCAAGTGAAATTTAATCCTGGGCTGCAAGGTGGGTTCTATAGACACAAGTCAATTGATGTGATATACCACATTAACAAAATAAAGGATAAGAAACTCATAAGCCTCTCAAGGTGCAGAAAAAGCATTTCTCAAGGTGCAGATAAAACAAAGTACAGCATCCATTCTTGATTAAAAACTCTCAACAAAGTAGGGGTAGCGGTAACATACTTCAACATCACAAAGGCCATACACAAAAAATCCGCTAATGTCATCCTCAATGGGAAAAAAAACTGAATGTTTTCTCCCTAAAATCAAGAAAAAGTTAGGGATGTCAACTTTCACCACTGTTATTTAACATAGTACTTGAAGTCCTAGCCTCAGCAATAAGAAAATAAAAAGAAATAAAAGACATCTAAATCAGCAAGTATGAAGTCAAACATTCACTATTTGCAGATCACGTAATACTCTATGTAGAAAACTCAAAAGATTCCACTAAATTTGTAGAACTGATACACAAATTCAGTAAAGTCCCAGTATACAAAACCAATGTGCAGAAATCTGGTACTTTACTATGTACCAATAATGAAGTAGCAGAAAAAGAAATCAAGGAATTGATCCCACTTACAATTGCAACAAAAACCATAAGATACCTGGGAGTAAACCTAGCCAAAGAGATAAATGATCTGTATTCTGAAAAACATAAAACATTGATGAAATAAATTGAAGATGACACAAAGAAATGGAAAAAATCCCATGCTCATGGATTGGAAGAACAAATTTAGTTAAAATATCTATAATGCACAATCTGTACATTTAATGCAATACCTATCAAAATACCAAAAAACATTTTTTTTCACAGAATTTGAACAAACAATCCTAAAATTTGTATGGAACCACAAAAGACCCTGAATCGCCAAAGGAGTTTTAAATGAGAAATGTAAAGCTGAGGGCATCAAAATTCCAGGTGTCAATTATATTACAAAGTTGTAGTAACCAGAACAGTATGGTACTGGCACAACCATAGATACATAGATTAAGGGAACAAAATTGATACCCAGAAATAAGCCCACAACTATGGGATCAACTAATCTTTAGCAAAGTAGGAAATAATATCTAACGGAAAAAAGACAGTCTCTCCAAAAAATGGTTTAGGAATTTTGATACATGCAGAAGAAAGAAACTGGACCACTTTCTTACACCATGCACAAAAATAAATTCAACATGGATGAAAGCCCTAAATGGGAGACAGAAAACCATTAAAATCCTAGAGAACACAGGCAGTAACTTCTTTGACATCTGCCATAACAGCTTCTCATTACATATGTCTCTCGAGGCAAGAGAAACAAAAGCAAAATAAACAATATGAACTTCATGAAAATAAAAACTTCTTCACAGTGAAGGAAACTAAATAAAACTAAACAAAACTAAAAAAAAAAACATCCTTTGGAATGGGAGTGAATATTTGCAAATGACATAACTGATTAAGTTTTAGTATTCAGAATATATAAAGAACTAACAAACTGAACTCCCCCAAAATAAATAATCTTATTAGGAAATGGGAAGAAAAAATGAATACACATTTTTCCAAAGAACACATACAGATGGCTAACAGACATGAAAATATGCTCAATATCACTGATCATCAGGGAAACACAAATCAAAACTGCAATGAGATATCACCTGACACATGTCATAATGTCTAAAATTAACAACACAGAAAACAACAGGTGTTGATGAGGATACATAGAAAGGGAAAGTCTCTTACACTGTGGGTGGAAATGCACCTGGTGCAGCCACTCTGGAAAAAAATATGGAGTTTCCTCAGAAAGTTAATAATAGTACGACCCTATGATCCAGCAACTACGCTACTAGACATTTACCCAAAGGGTACAAAAATAATAATTTGGAGGGATACATGCACCCTGCTGTTGATTGCAGCATTAATAATAGTCGAAGTATTGAAAGAGCCCAAATGTCCGTCAACTGATGAATGGATAAAGAAGTTGTCATATATATGTATATATATATACACATATACATATATATACATATATACGTATATATATACACATATATGTGTGTGTGTGTGTATTACTCAGCCATTAAAAAAATGAAATTTGCCATTTGCAATGATGTGGATGGAGTTACAGTGCATCATGCTAAGTGAAATAAGTCAGAGAAAGATAAATAGCATACTATTTCACTCATATATGGAATTTAAGAAACAAAACAAATGAACATTGGTGGGAGAAAAAGAGAGGCATACCAGAACACAGACTCTTTAACTATACACAATAAACTTGAGCGTTTCTGGAAAGGAGGTGGACTGGCTGGGGGGAGGGGGTGGGAATAAGTCAAATGTTTATTGGGATTACAGAAGGCATTTCTTTTTTTTAATTTTTTAACGTTTATTTTTATTATAGAGGGAAAGAGACAGAGCATGAGCATGGGAGGGGCAGAGAGAGGGGGAGACACAGAATCCGAAGCAAGCTCCAGGCTCCAAGCTGTCAGCACAGAGCCGGACGTAGCGCTCGAACTCACAAACTGTGAGATCATGACCTGAGCCAAAGTGGGAAGCCTGAGACACCCAGGAGCCCACGGAAGGTACTTATGATGAGCACTGGGCATTGTATGTAAGTGATGAATCACTAAATTCTACACCTGAAATTAATATTCCACAGTATGTTAACTAACTACAATTTAAATAAAAACTTGAAAAAAATAACCATGAGGCCTTTTTTTCCTTTGCTGACAAGTCCAGCAGATGCTTGGAAAACTTTCATTCTACTTTTACCGATAGAGACCCAAAACCTAATATACCCGAGTCTAAAAAAACACAAGTATTTCATACCTGTGCTTCCTAATGGGAGTGCTCATTTTATTTCTTAATTCATTGGAGACCTTGGTTTTATTTCTTGGACTATTTTAAAAATACATATACCCTCTGTTGTTATTACCACTTAGGAACATTTTGTAATACCAATGGATTAAAAATGTTTCACACTAATGACCTGACACTTCATCATTATTTTAAAAATAAAATGTTGAAACCAAAATACTACCTAGACTAATAATTTTATTGTTTTATGCACTTTAACATTATATTATTACATACATAAAAATTACTTGTCGTGCTCTTACTTATACATCATATATAAAGTGTATCAGCTAATTTGTCATTATGAAGTATTTTTAATGTTTTCATTGTGAATTATTTTTGCCTGATATTAATATTTCTGCACTTGTTTTATTATAATATAACTGACATTTTTATTTGACCTTTAATTTCTATGTGTGCAGCAGAATTTTATTGGTAATGGATGGGTTCACAGTTGGAAGATTACATTATAGTTTAATACAACAAAATTTAAAATCAAACATTAAATAATTAAATTTTTTAACACACTTAACCATGTTCAGCAAATGAAACTTCTCCCTAGACATAGTTTTTTCACAGATCTTAGGTTCCTGGGTTTTTCTTTATATTTAAACTTATGTTGCTGTGGTTATTTTCTGGGCCTTTGCAATCCTGAATCTCAAGCTTCCCACACAAAGTAAAGTATTGTCTTGTTTTATTATTCAAAGAATGTAGATCATATTCAAAGGAGATACAGAAAACACAATAATATTGTAAGCCCTAGAGACTCATGGTCTGGGTCCAAACATTTGCTCTTTATTAGTCTTAGGCAAGTTAATGTACCTCTCTTTGCATCATTTTCCTTCTCTATGAGAATGGTATGACAAAAGTAACTATAAGCATTTTTGTCATGAGGATTGAATGATATAATAAATCTAAAGAACTTAGAGCAATGCTTTGCATATATCATGTGCTCAATTAATTCTAATAATATTATACAAAGAAAAGGTAGCTATTGGTTTGATTAATTTTGTTTTCAGCTTTTAAACTAAACATTATACATACATACCAGCATACATATACATGTATACTTTATTGATTTAATTATTTGGTAGGTCAACTTTTGTTGTTTTAAGGAATCTAGTTCTGAGAAATGCCTAAAGCCAACTATATGCCTTGCACACTGACAGAGAAATAAAACAACAAGTTTTTTATTTTATTTTAATATTTTTTTAAATTTACCTCCAAATTAGTTAGCATATAGTGCAATAATGATTTCAGGAGTAGATTCTTTAGTACCCCTTATCCATTTAGCCCATCCACCTCCCCACAACCCCTCCAGTATCCCTCAGTTTGTTCTCCATATTTATGAGTCTCTTATGTTTTGTCCCCCTCCCTGTTTTTATATTATTTTTGTTTCCTTTCCCTTATATTCACCTGTTTTGTCTCTTAAAGTCCTCATATGAGTAAAGTCATATGATATTTGTCTTTCTCTGACAAATTTCACTTAGAATAATCCCCTCCAGTTCCATCCACGTAGTTGCAAATGGCAAGATTTCATTCTTTTCGATTGCCGAGTAATACTCCATTGTATATATATACCACATCTTCTTTATCCATTCATCCATCAATGGACATTTGGGCTCTTTCCATACTTTGGCTATTGTTGACAGTGCTGCTATAGACGTGGAGGAGCATGTGTCCTTTCAAAACAACACACCTGTATTCCTTGGATAAATACCTAGTAGTGCAATTGCTGGGTCGTAGGGTAGTTTATTTTTAGTTTTTTGAGGAACCTCCATAGCTTTCCATAGTGGCTATACCAGCTTGCATTCCCACCAACAATGCAAAATAGATATTCTTTCTCTTCATCCTCACAACATCTGTTGTTGCCTGAGTTAATATTAGCCATTCTGACAGGTGTAAGGTGGTATCTCACAGTGGTTTTGATTTGTATTTCCCTGATGATGAGTGAAGTTGAGCATTTTTTCATGTGTTGGTCATATGGATGTCTTATTTGGAGAAGTGTCTATTCGTGTTTTTTGCCCATTTCTTCACTGGATTAATTGTTTCTTGGGTGTTGACTTCAATAAGTTCTTTATATATTTTGAATACTAACCCTTTGTCTGATATGTCATTTGAAAATATCTTCTCCCATTCTGTCGGTTGTCTTTTAGTTTTGCTGATCGTTTCCTTCGTTGTGCAGAGGATTTTTATATTGATCAGGTCCCAGTAGTTCACTTTTCCTTTTGTTTCCCTTGCCTCTGGAGGCGTGTTGTGTAAGAAGTTGCCGTGGCTAAGATCAAGGGGTTTTTTCCTTCTTTCTCCTCGAAGATTTTGATGGCTTCCTATGTTACATTGAGGTCTTTCATCCATTTTGAGTTTATTTTTGTGTATGGTGTAAGCAAGTGGTCCAGGTTCATTTTTCTAAGCATGTCGCTGTCCATTTTAACAGCACCACTTGCTGAAGAGATGGTCTTGATTTTACTGAATATTCTCTTCTGCTTTATCAAAGATTAGTTGGTCATACATTTGTGGGTCCATTTCTGGGTTATCTATTCTGTTCCATTGATCTGAGTGTCTGTTCTCCTGCCAGTACCATACTGTCCTGATGATTACAACATTGTATTATAGCTTGAAGTCTGGGATTGTGATACCTCCTGCTTTGGTTTTCTTTTTCAAGATTGCCTTGGCAATTCTGGGTCTTTTCTGGTTCCATATAAATTTAGGATTATTTGTTCTACCTCTGTGAAGAATGCTGGTGTTATTTTGATAGGGATTGCATTGAATATGTAGATTGCTTTGTGTAGTATTGACATTTTAACAACATTTGTTCTTCCTCTCCAGGAGTGTGGAATCTTTTTCCATTTTTTTGTGTGTCTTCAATTTCTTTCATAAGCTTTCTATAGTTTTAAGTGTATAGATTTTTTACCTCTTTGGTTAAATTTATTCCCAGGTACTTTCTGTGTTTTGGTGCAATTGTCAATGGGATCGATTCCTTGATTACTCTTTCTGTTGCTTCATTGTTGTTGTATAGGAATGCAACCAATTTATGTGCATTGATTTCATATCCTGCAACTTTGCTGAATTCATGAATCAATTCTAGAAGTTTTTTGGTTGTATCTTTAGGGTTTTACATATCGAGTATCATGTCATCTGAGAAGAGTGAAAGTTCGACCTCCTCCTGGCTGATTTGGATGCCTTTTATTTCTTTGTGTTGTCTGATTGCAGAGGCTAAGACTTCCTAAACTATGTTGAATAACAGTGGTGAGAGTGGACATCCCTTGTCTTGTTGCTTACCTTAGGGGGAAAGATCTCAGTTTTTCCCCACTGAGGATGATATTACCATTGGGTCATTCATATACGGCTTTTATGATCTCGAGGTATGCTCCTTGTATATCACTACATACTTGAGGGTTTTTATCAAGAAAGGACGCTGTATTTTGTCAAATGCTTTTTCTGCATCTACTGAGAGAATCATATGATTCTTGTCCTTTCTTTTTATTGATGTGAAGAATCACGTTGTTTTGCTGATATTAAACCAGCTCTGCATCCCAATTATAAATCCCACTTGGTCGTGGTGAATAATTTTTTTTAATGTATTGTTGGAGCCGGTTGGCCAATATCTTGCTGAGGATTTTTGCATCCATGCTCATCAGGGAAATTGGTCTATAGTTCTCCTTTTTAGGAGGGTCTTTGTCTGGTTTCAGAATCAGGGTAATGCTGGCTTCATAGAAAGAGTTTGGACATTTTCCTTCCATTTCTAGTTTTTGGAACAGCTTCAAGAGAATAGATGTTAACTCTTCCTTAAATGTTTGGTAGAATTCCCCTGGAAAACCATCTGGCCCTGAACTCTTGCCTTTTGTGAAATTATTGATTACTCATTCAATTTCCTTACTGGTTATGTGTCTGTTCAAATTTTCTATTTCTTCCTCTTTCAGTTTCGGTAGTGTATAAGTTTCTAGGAATTTTTCTATTTCTTCCAGATTGCCCATTTTATTGGCATATAATTGCTCATAATAATCTCTTATTATTGTTTTTATTTCTGCTGTGTTGGTTGTGATCTCTCCTCTTTCATTCTTGATTTTATTTATTTGGGTCCTTTCCTTTTTCTTTTTGATCAAACTGGCTACTGGTTTATCAATTTTGTTGATGCTTGCAAAGAACCAGCTTCTTGTTTCATTGATCTGTTCTACTGTTTTTTGGTTTCAATAGCATTAATTTCTGCTCTAATCTTTATTATTTCCTGTCTTCTGCTGATTTTGGATTTTATTTACTGTTCTTTTTCCACCTCTTTAAAGTATAAGATTAGTTTGTGTATGTAAGATCTTTCTTCCTTCTTTAGGAAGGCCTGGATTGCTGTATACTTTCCTCTTATGATGCCCTTTGCTGCATCCCAGAGGTTTTGGGTTGTGGTGTTATCATTTTCATTGGCTTCCATGAACTTTTTAAGCTCCTCTTTACCTTCTTGGTTAGCCCATTCATTCTTTAGTGTGATGCTCTTTAGTCTCCAAGTATTTGTTACCTTTACAAATTTTTTCTTGTGGTTGATTTTGAGTTTCATAGCGTTGTGGTCTGAAAATATGCACGGTATGATCTCGATATTATTGTGCTTGCTTAGGGCTGTTTTGTGTCCCAGTATATGGTCTATTCTGCAGAACGTTCCATGTGCACTGGAGAAGAATGTATATTCTGCTGCTTTAGGATGAAATGTTCTGAAAATCTGTTAAGTCCATCTGGTCCAGTGTGTCACTCAGAGCCATTGTTTCCTTGTTGATTTTTTGATTAGATGATATGTCCATTGCTGGGAGTGGGGTGTTGAACTCTCCTACTATTATGGTATTACTATTAATTAGTTTCTTTATGTTTGTGATTAATTGATTTATATATTTGGGTGCTCCACATTTGGTGCATGAATGTTTACAATTGTTAGGTCTTCTTGGTGGATAGACCCCTTGATTATGATATAATGCCCTTCTGGATCCCTTGATACAGTCTTTATTTTAAAGTCTAGATTGTCTGATATAAGTATGGCTACTCTGGCTTTCTTTTGTTGACCATTAGCATGATAGATGGTTTTCCATTTCCTTATTTTCAATCCAAAGGTGTCTTTAGGTCTAAAGTGGGTCTCTTGTAAACAGCATATAGATGGATCTTGTTTTCTTATCCATTCTGTTACCCTATGTTTCTTGATTGGAGCTTTCAGTCCATTGATGTTTAGAGTGAGTACTGAAAGATATGAATTTATTACCATTATGATGCTTGTAGAGTTGGAGTTTCTGGTAGTGTTCTCTGGTACTTTCTAATCTTTGTTGCTTTGGTTATTTATTTATTTATTTATTTATCTATATTTTCATCTTTTCTCCCCTCAGAGAGTCCCTCTTAAAATTTCTTACAGGGATGGGTTAGTGGTCACAAACTCCTTTATTTTTTGTTTGTCTGGGAAACTTTTTATCTCTCCTTCTATATTGAATGACAGCCTTGCTGGATAAAGAGTTCTTCGCGGTATATTTTTCTGATTCAGCACATTTATTATGTCCTGCCACTCATTTCTGGCTTGCCAAGTTTCTGTGGATAAGTCTGCTGCAAATCTGATCTGTCTTCCCTTGTATGGTAAGGACTTTTTTTTTCCCTTGCTGCTTTCATGATTCTCTCCTTGCCTGAGTATTTTGTGAATTTGACTGATATGCCTTGTTGATGTTCGGTTTTTGTTGAATCTAATGGGGGTCCTCTGTGCTTCCTGGATTTTGATGTCTGTGCCTTTCCCCACGTTAGGAATGTTTTCCACTATGATTTGTTCACATAGCCCTTCTACCCCAATTTTTCTCTCTTCCTCCTCTGGGACCCCTATGATTCTGATGTTTTTCCTTTTAAATGAATCACCGATTTCTCTATTTCTTAAATGATGCTTTTTTTCCTTGATCTCCCTCTCTTTTTTCTGCTTCATTATTCTCCATAAGTTTGTCCTCTGTATCCCTTATTTCTGCTCTGCTTCATCCATCATTGCTGCTGTGGCATCCATCCATTATTGCAGCTCAGTGATAGCATTTTTTATTTAATCCTGAGTAGTTTTTACTTTTTATATGTGCAGAAAGGAGTTCTAATCTATTTTCGACTCCAGCTAGTATTTTTATTATCATGATTCCAAATTCTGGTTCAGACATCTTGCTTGTGTCTATGTTGGTTAAATCCCTGGCTGTCGTTTCATCATGCTTTTTCTTTTGGGGTGAATTCCTTCATTTCATCATTTTGAAGGGAGAAAATGAATTAATGACGTAGAAAAATTAAAATTTAAAATTTAAAAAATATATTAAAATTAAAAAAATAAACACACACACACACAAAATCGAATAAATGATTCTAGATCCTAGGTGTGTTTTGGTCTGGATGTTGAAAGTGGTTTGATGGATTAGAGAAAAAAGAGGGGGGAAGGAAATGTTTTGAGAATTTGAAAAAAATGAATACACTGAAGTAGACTAAGATGAAATGATGGGAGTAAAACAGAATTTGAAAACATTTACACAAAAGTAAAGAATATAGTAGAACAAATTAAGAGAAATATTTTTAATAAAAATGAAGTTTCTCTCTTTCTATAATGAAGAAACAGAAAAGAAACGAAAAAGAGGGAGAAAAAGAAATCACTTGAAAATTTGAAAAAGTGGATACAGTGTAGTAGACTAAAATAAAATGATGGAAATAAAATAGAATTTGAAAACATTTACATAAAAGTAAAAATATAGTAAAAAAGGTAAAATATTTTTAATAAAAATTTATAATGAAATTGATTTTTTTCTTTCTGTATACAAAAAAAGGAAAGAAGTAAAAAAGAGAGAAAAAAGAAAGAAAGAAAATTGAATAGATGGACCTGCTAACAGATTGAAATACGACTGTAATTATTTCATTGTCCCCTAGAACTCAGACTATGAAGCACTTTATAGTCCGTAAAATAAGCAGGCAGTGAGACTTGTGTTCTTGAAGAGTAGGTTGGCCCAGTTTGGCAGGTCTTAGTGTAATGGCTCTGTTCTCCACTATATGGCGCTGCTAGGCTACTGGGGTGGAGTGTTGTGGCACTCATAGGTGCATATGTGCATGTCCAGGAGCAGTTAAATTGGTGTCACCCAGCTACCCATTCTCTAGTATCAGAAATCTGTTCTCCATGATCAGCAATTGCACACTCATCCTTTATCTTCAGCTTTCATCCACTCCCCACTTTTTTGCTGTCCGTGACCAAGCCCCAGGCAGTACCTCTCTCCAGAATTTTGTCTCAGATGTGGCTGTTTTCCCAAGCCCCTTACTTCTGAAGGACTGTGGCTTTGAACCATTTCACCCTTCTGCAGGAGGGTCTCACTGAGCAATGGCCGAATATCGGCTGCACCCAGGAATGCTTGCTTGACCCTGCTGCTGCTGGTACCCTGAGATTACAGCCAGGTGCCAGCATGCCCCAGAAAAAGTTTGTGAGATAGTGTAGCAGCAGGATTTCAGGGATTATGGAAAATCACAACACACATCTGGCACCAGGTTTCACCCTTAATGACCTTGCCCCAGCACCAGCTAATGTGGCCATTCTCTGGGGTCTGCTGGGACCAGGTGACCTCAACAGTCTCTACCAATTGTCCTTCCAGCAGTGGAAGGGCTTTTCCTGATGTAGCCCAAGAACATCCTGGACCTCACCATGTTAATTCATTTTTGAGAGACAGAGAGATACAGAGCATGAGCAGGGAAGGGGCAGAGAGAGAGGGAGACAGAGAATCAGAAGCAGGCTCCAGGCTCTGAGCTGTCAGCACAGAGCCCAACGCGGGGCTTAAACTCATGAACTGTGAGATCATGACCTAAGCTGAAGTCGGATGCTCAACCAACTGAGCCACCCAGGCGCCCCTAGGTATTTCTGTTCTATACAGCATGGAAGTTGGTTATTAAAAACTCAAATCTGAATAGAGAGCCCAGAAATAAATCCACATATGTATTTATGGACAATTAATTTGCAACAAAATGGCCAAGAATATGCAACTAGTCTCTTCAACAGAGTGTGTATTTGGGACTTTTTTTGTTTCTTGAGATAGGCCTGAATTGCAATATACATTCCTCTTAGGACTGCCTTTGCTGCATCCTAAAGGGTTGGGACAGTCATATTTTCATTTTCATTTGCTTCCATATATTTTTTAGTTTCTTCTTTATTTTCCTGGTTAACCCATTCATGCTTTAGTAGGATGTTCTTTAACCTCTATGCTTTTGAGGGTTTTCCAAATTTTTGTCTTCTGGTTGACTTCAAGTTTCATAGGGTTGTGGTCCGAAAATATGCATGGTATGATCTTGAATCACTTTGTATATGTTATGGGCTAATTTGTGACCCAGTATATGACCTGGAGAATGTTCCATTTGCACTTGAGAAGAATGTGTATTCTGTTGCTCTAAAATAAAATATTTTGAATATATCTGTTAAGTCCATCTGGTCCATTGTGTCATTCAAAGCCATTGATTACTTATTGATTTTCTGCTTATGTGATCTTTCCATTGCTGCAAGTGGGGTGTTAAAGTCCTTTACTATTATGGTATTATTGTCAATGAGTTTCTTTATGTTTGTGATTAATTAGTTTCTTCATGTTTGTGATTTATATTTGGGTATTTCATTTTGGGGGCATAAATATATATAATTCTTAGATGTTCTTGGTGGATACACCCTTTAATTATGATGTAGTGTTTTTCTTCATCACTTGTCACAGTCTTTGGTTCATATTCTAGTTTTCTGATACAAGTATGGCTACTCTGGATTTCTTTTGACTTGCATTAGCATGATAGATGATTCTCCATTCCCTCACTTTCAATCACAAAATGTCTTTAAGTGTAAAATGAGTCTCTTGTAGGCAGCATACAGATGAGTCTTTTTTTAATCCATTCTGATACCCTATGTCTTTTCATTGGAGCATTTAGTCCATTTACATTGAAAGTGATTACTGAAAGATATAAATTTAGTGCCATTGAGTACCTGTAGAGTTTGTATTTCTACTGATATCCTCTGGTCCTTTCTAGTCTTTTGTTGCTTTGCTATTTTTTCCTCCACTGAGGAAATTAAAATTTCTTGAAGGACTGGTTTAGTGGTCACAATCTCCTTTAGTTTTTGTTTGTCAGGCAAACTCTGTATGTCTCCTTATATTCTGAATGTCAGCCTTCCTGGATAAAGAATTCTTGGCTTCACATTTATCCTATTCAGCAAGTTGAATATTTCCTGCCACTCCCTCCAGTCCTGCCAGGTTTCAGTGGATAGGTATGCTGATAACCAAATGTGTCTACCCTTGTAGTTTAAGGCTTTTTTTTTCTCCCTAGCTGCTTTTAGAATACTCTCCTTAGGTTTGTATTTTGCAAGTTTCACTATGATATGTCATGATGTTGACTATGATATGTTGATTTTGTGGGTAGCTGTCTGTGTCTTTTGGACTGTGATGCTTGTTTCCATCCTCAGATTTGGGATGTTCTCAGCTAAAATTTGTTCAGATAAACTTTCTGCCTCTTTTCCCACTCTTCTTCTTCTGAGACTCCTATGATAAGGAGAGTGTTTCACCTTATGGAAACACTGAATTCCCTAATTCTACCTTTGTGATCAAATAATTGTCTCTCCCTCTTCTTTTCAGCTTCATTATTTTCCACTTTTTTGTCTTCTAAATCACCTGTTCTCTCCTCCCATTTTTTAATCCTCATTGTGACTGTATCCAGTCGGTTTTACATCTCAGTTACAGCATTTTTTTATTTCAGCCTACTTTTTAGGTCTTTGCTCTCAGAAGCAAGGTTTTCTCTGATGTCTTCTATGCTTTATTCAAGCCAAGCTACTAGTCGTATGACTGCTGTTCTCAATTAGTGTTCATGTATATTATATCTGTTTTGATCAAGTCCCTGGCTATGATTTCTTCTTAAATTTTCTTTTGGGGAAAATTCCTCCATCTTGTCATTTTAGGTAAGTTTCTGTCTTTTTTGTGTTTTGAAATCTTATTATGCTACCTGCTCCTGAGAATAATTCCATATATATCTATATGCCTATATATCTATATATCTATATCTATATCTATATCTATATCTATATCTATATCTATATGGGTCATACACTATCCAGGGCCTGGCACTTCAGGATGTGTTTCTGTTATATGCTGTTTGCACTCTGCTACTGGGTTTTGGCAACTCTTCCCCACCGGTCATTCCTGTGCAGAGGTCCACCTAGCCTGACATGGGGAGTGTTTGGACCTTTAACAAGGTGTGCTGCTTTGTTTGTCAAAATTAGCCTGGAAAAAAAAATAAAAAAAGAAAGCATAACGTTCCCCCCAAAACAAAAGAGAGAAAAGTAAAAAGAATGAAAAAAAACATGCAATTAGAAAACTATAAACCTGATTCCAAAAAAAAAAGAACAAAGAAACTGAAAGAACAAAAAAAGAAGGAGCCCAATCCAAGAAAATGCAGATAAGGAAATGAAAACAAAAATTAACAAACAAACAAACAAAAGTTTAAGTCTGATCTAAAGGAAAAAAAAGATAAGAAAAAGTAAGCCTGGTTTTATTTTTTTAATTTTTTTTTTACTGCTAAAAATATAATATTTATTTATTTATTTATTTATTTTTCAAAATATGAAGTTTATTGTCAAACTGGTTTCCATACAACACCCAGTGCTCATCCCAAAAGGTTCCCTCCTCAATACACATCACCCACCCTCCGCTCCCTCCCACCCCCCATCAACCCTCAGTTTGTTCTCAGTTTTTAAGAGTCTCTTATGCTTTGGCTCTCTCCCACTCTAACCTCCTTTTTTCTTTTTTTTTTTCTTTCCCCTCCTCCATGGTTCTCTGTTACGTTTCTCAGGATCCACATAAGAGTGAAAACATATGGTATCTGTCTTTCTCTGTATGGCTTATTTCACTTAGCATAACACTCTCCAGTTCCATTCATGTTGTTACAAAGGCCCATGTTTCATTCTTTCTCATTGCCACGTAGTACCTCATTGTGTATATAAACCACAATTTCCTTATCCATTCATCAGTTGATGGACATTTAGGCTCTTTCCATAATTTGGCTATTGTTGAGAGTGCTGCTATAAACATTGGGGTATAAGTGCCCCTAGGCATCAGTACTCCTGTATCCCTTGGGTACTTTCCTAGCAGTGCTATTGCTGCGTCATAGGGTAGGTCTATTTTTAATTTTTTAAGGAACCTCCACACTGTTATCCAGAGTGGCTGCACCAGTTTGCATTCCCACCAGCAGTGCAAGAGGGCTGCCCTTTCTCCACATCCTCTCCAGCATCTATAGTCTCCTGATTTATTCATTTTGGCCACTCTGACTGGCATGAGGTGATATCTGAGTATGGTTTTAATTTGTATTTCCCTGATGAGGAGCAACGTTGAACATCTTTTCATGTGCCTGGTGGCCATTTGGATGTCTTCTTTAGAGAAGTGTCTATTCATGTTTTCTGCCCATTTCTTCACTGGGTTATTGGTTTTTAGGGTGTGGAGTTTGGTGAGCTCTTTATAGATTTTGGATACTAGCCCTTTGTCCGATATGTCATTTGCAAATATCTTTTCCCATTCCCTTGGTTGCCTTTTAGTTTGGTTGGTTGTTTCCTTTGTTGTGCAGAAGGTTTTTATCTTCATAAGGTCCCAGTAATTCACTTTTGCTTTTAATTCCCTTGCCTTTGGGGATGTGTCCAGTAAGAGATTGCTACGGCTGAGGTCAGAGAGGTCTTTTCCTGCTTTCTTCTCTAAGGTTTTGATGGTTTCCTGTCTCACATTCAGGTCCTTTATCCATTTTGAGTTTATTTTTGTGAATGGTGTGAGAAAGTGGTCTAGTTTCAACCTTCTGCATGTTGCTGTCCAGTTCTCCCAGCACCATTTGTGAAAGAGACTGTCTTTTTTCCATTGGATGTTCTTTCCTGCTTTGTCAAAGATGAGTTGGCCATATGTTTGTGGGTCTAGTTCTGGGGTTTCCGTTCTATTCCATTGGTCTATGTGTCTGTTTTTGTGTCAATACCATGCTGTCTTGATGATTACAGCTTTGTAGTAGAGGCTAAAGTCTGGGATTGTGATGCCTCCTACTTTGGTCTTCTTCAAAATTACTTTGGCTATTTGGGGCCTTTTGTGGTTCCATATGAATTTTAGGATTGCTTTTTCTAGTTTCGAGAAGATTGCTGGTGCAATTTTTATTGGGATTGCATTGAATGTGTAGATATCTTTGGGTAGTATTGACATTTTGTCAATATTTATTCTTCGAATCCATGAGCATGGAATGTTTTTCCATTTCTTTATATCTTATTCAATTTCCTTCATAAGCTTTCTATAGTTTTCAGCATACATATCTTTAGCCTCTTTGGTTAGATTTATTCCTAGGTATTTTATGCTTCTTGGTGCAATTGTGAATGGGATCAGTTTCTTCATTTGTCTTTCTGTTGCTTCACTGTTAGTGTATACGAATGCAACTGATTTCTGTACATTGATTTTGTATCCTGCAACTTTGCTGAATTCATGTATCAGTTCTAGCAGACTTTTGGTGGAGTCTATCGGATTTTCCATGTATAATACCATGTCATCTGCAAAAAGTGAAAGCTTGACTTCATCTTTGCCAATTTGGATGCCTTTGATTTCCTTTTGTTGTCTGATTACTGATGCTAGAACTTCCAACACTATGTTAAACAACAGCGGTGACAGTGGACATCCCTGTCGTGTTTCTGATCTCAGGGAAAAAGCTCTCAGTTTTTCCCCATTGAGGATGAGGTTAGCTGTGGGCTTTTCATAAATGGCTTTTATGATCTTTAGGTATGTTCCTTCTAACCCAACTTTATCGAGGGTTTTTGTTAAGAAATTTTGCTGACTTTTGTCAAATGCCTTTTCTGCATCGATTGACAGCATCATATGGTCTTGTCTTTTCTTTTATTAATGTGATGTATCAGGTTGATTGATTTGCAAGGGTTGAACCAATCCAGCAGCCCCGGAATGAATCCCACTTGATCATGGTGAATAATTCTTTTTATATGCTGTTGAATTCGATTTGCTAGTATCTTATTGAGAATTGTTGCAACCATATTCATCAGAGATATTGGCCTGTAGTTCTCTTTTTTTACCAGGGCTCTGTCTGGTTTAAGAATCAAAGTAATACTGGCTTCATAGAATGAGTCTGGAGGTTTTCCTTCCCTTTCTATTTCTTGGAATAGCTTGAGAAGGATAGGTATTATCTCTGCTTTAAACATCTGCTAGAACTCCACTGGGAAGCCATCTGGTCCTGAACTCATATTTGTTGGGAAATTTTTGATGACTGATTCAATTTCTTCCCTGGTTATGGGTCTGTTAAAGCTTTCTATTTCTTCCTGAGTGAGTTTTGAAAGCGTGTGGGTGTTTAGGAATTTGTCCATTTCTTCCAGGTTGTCCAGTTTGTTGGCTTATAATGTTTCATAGTATTCCCTGATAATTGCTTGTATTTCTGAGGGATTGGTTGTAATAATTCCATTTTCATTCATGTTTTTATCTATTTCGGTCATCTCCCGTTTCTTTTTGGGAAGCCTGGCTAGAGGTTTATCAATTTTGTTTATTTTTTCAAATAACCAACACTTGGTTTCGTTGATCTGCTCTACAGTTTTTTTTTTTTTTTAGATTCTATATTATTTCTGCTCTGATCTTTATAATTTCTCTTCTTCTTCTGGGGTTAGGCTGTCCTTGCTGTTCTGCTTCTATTTCCTTTAGGTGTGCTGTTAGATTTTGTATTTGGGATTTTTCTTGTTTCTTGAGACAGGCCTGGATTGCGATGTATTTTCCTCTCAGGACTGACTTCGCTGCATCCCAAAGCGTTTGGATTGTTGTCTTCTCATTTTCATTTGTTTCCATATATTTTTTAATTTCTTCTCTAATTGCCTGGTTGACCCACTCATTCGTTAGTAGGGTGTTCTTTAACCTCCATGCTTTTGGAGGTTTTCCAGACTTTTCCCTGTGGTTGCTTTCAAGCTTCATCGCATTGTGGTCTGAAAGTATGCATGGTATGATCTCAATTCTTGTATATTTATGAAGGGCTGTTTTTTGACACAGTATGTGATCTATGTTGGAGAATGTTCCATGTGCACTCAAGAAGAAAGTATATTCTGTTGCTTTGGGATGCAGAGTTCTAAATATATCTGTCAAGTTCATCTGATCCAATGTATCATTCAGGGCCCTTGTGTCTTTATTGACCGTGTGTCTAGATGATCTATCCATTTCTGTAAGTGGAGTGTTAAATTCCCCTGCAATTACCACATTGTTATCAATAAGGTTGCTTATGTTTACGAGTAATTGTTTTATATATTTGGGGGCTCCTGTATTGGGTCCATTGACATTTATAATTGTTAGGTCTTCCTGATGGATAGACTTTGTGATTATTATATAATGCCCTTCTTCATCTCTTGTTACAGCCTTTAATTTAAAGTCTAGTTTGTCTGATATAAGTATGGCTACTCCAGCTTTCGTTTGACTTCCAGTGGCATGATAAATAGTTCTCCATCCCCTCACTCTCAATCTGAAGGTGTCCTCAGGTCTAAAATGAGTCTCTTCTAGACAGCAAATAGATGGGTCTTGTTTTTTTATCCATTCTGATACCCTATATCTTTTGGTTGGCACATTTAGTCCATTTACATTCAGTGTTATTCTAGAAACATATGGGTTTAGAGTCATTGTGATGTCCGTAGGTTTCATGCTTGTAGCGATGTCTCTGGTACTTTGTCTCACCGGATCCCCCTTAGGATCTATTGTAGGGCTGGTTTAGTGGTGACGAATTACTTCAGTTTCTGTTTGTTTGGGAAGACCTTTATCTCTCCTTCTATGCTAAATGACAGACTTGCTGGATAAAGGATTCTCGGCTGCATATTTTTTTCTGTTCATCACATTGAAGATCTCCTACCATTCCTTTCTGGCCTGCCAAGTTTCAGTAGAGAGATCGGTCACGAGTCTTATAGGTCTACCTTTATATGTTACCGCACGTTTATCTCTAGCTGCTTTCAGAAGTTTCTTTTTATCCTTGTATTTTGCCAGTTTCACTATGATATATCATGCAGAAGATCGATTCAAGTTACGTCTGAAGGGAGTTCTCTGTGCCTCTTGGATTTCAATGTCTTTTTCCTTCCCCAGATCTGGGACGTTCTCAGCTATTATTTCTTCATGTACACCTTCAGCACCTTTCCCTCTCTCTTCCTCCTCTGGGATACCAATTATGCGTATATTATTTCTTTTTAGTGTATCACTTAGTTCTCTAATTTTCCCCTCATACTCCTGGATTTTTTTATCTCTCTTTTTCTCAGCTTCCTCTTTTTCCATAATTTTATCTTCTAGTTCACCTATTCTCTCCTCTGCCTCTTCAATCTGAGCCGTGGTGTCTCCATTTTATTTTGCAGGTTATTAGTAGCATTTTTTTAGCTCCTCCTGGCTGTTCCTTAGTCCCTTGATCTCTGTAGCAATAGATTCTCTGCTGTGCTTTATACTGTTTTCAAGCCCAGCGATTAATTTTATGACTATTATTCTAAATTCACTTTCTGTTATATTGTTTAAATCATTTTTGATCAGTTCGTTAGCGTTGTTCTTCCCTTGACGTTTTTTTGAGGGGAATTCTTCCATTTCGTCATTTTGGATAGTCCCTTGAGTGATGCGTGACTTCGGGGCACTTCCCCTGTGCTGTCTTGAATAACTTGCTTGGTGGGCGGGGCCACAGTCAGACCTGATGTCTGCCCCCAGCCCACTGCTGGGGCCACAGTCAGACTGGTGTGTGCCTTCTCTTCCCCTCTCCTAAGGGTGGGATTCTCTTTGGGGTGGCGTGGCCCGTCTGGGCTACTTGCACACTTCCAGGCTTGTGGTGCTGGGGACCTGGCGTATTAGCTGGAGTGGATCGGCAAGGTGCACAGGGGTGGGGGGGGCAGGCTCAGCTTGATTTTCCTTCTGAGATCCGCTTCGGGAGGGGCCCTGGGCACCGGGAGGGAGTCAGTCCCGACAGAGGGATGGATCCGCAGAAGCATGGCTTTGGGTGTTTGCGCGGTGCAAGTAAGTTCCCTGGCAGGAACGGGTTCCCTTTGGGATTTTGTCTGGGGGATGGGCAAGGGAGATGGAGCTGGTGAGTGCCTGTTTTCCCCTCCAAGCTGAGCTCTCTCATCCGGGGCTGAACAACTCTCCCTCCCGCTGTCCTCCAGCCCTCGTGTTCTCTGAGCAGAGCTGTTAGCTTATAACCTTCCAGATGTGAAGTCCTGCTTGCTGTCAGAACACACTCCGTCTGGCCCCTCCACTTTTGCAAGCCAGATTTGGAGGCTCTGCTTGGCCGGCAGGCCGCCCCTCTGCCCTGGCTCCCTCCTGCCAGTCCGTGTAGCGTGCACTGCCTCGCCGCCCTTCCTACCCTCTTCCATGGGCCTGTCGTCTGTGCTTGGCTCCGGAGACTCCATTCTGCTAGTCTTCTGGTGGTTTTCTGGGTTATTTAGGCAGGTGTAGGTGGAATCTAAGTGATCAGCAGGACGCGCAGTGAGCCAAGCATCCTCCTACGCCGCCATCTTCCCAGGATCCCCAAGCCTGCTTTTATTTCCAACAGAACTACACCTGATGCTTTGAAATGCTATTTTCAGTACATTGGTGCATGTGGGGTGTTGCTTGTGCTGGCCTTCTACAGGAAAGGACCCCTGTGGTGGCTCAGAATAAATCCATCCCTGGTATATGCAGTTTCCAGACCCAGGGCAGCAGGATTTGGTGTAAGTGGGTTCCACTCCCACTAGGCCCCTTGTGTTGCTCTCTGAAGTCCCACTTTATTGGTGTTGAGGTGGGAAATAACACCACCACACTCTTTTGTCTCAAGGCAGGAAATCTCACACCCCTCATTGTTCAGGAAGCCCTCACTAAATAGCCAGGGTAGTCAGTGTCCCTCACAGCTGAGCTCTCCTGTGTTTGTTCTTTGGTGCTTGACTGGGATTCAAGACTTAAAATTTTAATGGACCCTGGACTGTGTGGACTCACGCTCTCCGCTAGATTAGAGCCTCTCTTCATTGTGTCTGATGATTTTTGCCCCAGATAAGCAGTCCCATGCCTGCAAGGTGCAAGAAATCTATGGTGTAGCATAGTGAGAAGCAGCAACCAGGTCTTCTGCCCTCCACATGCACTTCTGTCTCCTGCCGATAAAAGACTTTTTCTGGCACCTGCCAAGCCTTTTGTCCTTGGAGAGGCAATATATCCTCTTCCAAATGTACTGGCAGAATGGGAATGTTCTCTCCCAGTTTTACCCAAGATATCCTTACACCAGGTTATGTACTCCAAGGCCAGTGATTCCTTCTCCCCAGGAATGCAAGGTACAGCTCCACTCCAGAGAAATTCACACACTTCCAAAACCTCCAGTTTGAGTACCACACGCTGTTTGAAAACAAACAAACAAAAACCACCCTGAGACACTCTGAGACACAGGTTCATTTAGCTCCCCAGTCCATGGTCCAGGGATGTTTTCCTCTTGTGCTATCCTGGTGCTGTACTCTCTCAACCCCTCTCTCTTTCTCTCCCTTTTGTCTCTCAATGGAATGGGTTCCCTTCCTTCCATAGAACCACCTTTTTTTCTGTCCCCCAATTCACTTCCATGAACCTCGTGCTTGTCATGTTGTCTCTCTCCCACTGTGGAGATCCTTTTGCCAGTCATCAGAGAAAATTGATGGGTATTCCAAGTGATATGAGCTCAACACAGCTGTGTTTGAGGAGCAAAGAAAGCCCAGAGTCCCTCTACTTCTCTGTCATCTTAATTCTTCCTTATACCACTTCCTTTTTAATTAAGTGAATATTTTCTAGTGTATTATTTTACTTTCTAATTTTTTTTTAGGTTTAGTCATTTTTGAGAGACAGAAACATAGCGCAAGAGGAGGAGGGGCAGGGAGAGAGGGAGACACAGGATCTAAAACAGGCTCCAAGCTCCAAGCTATCAGCACATCCCAATGTGGGGCTCAAATCCGTTGACCCCCAATGTGGGGCTCAAAGATCATGACCTGAGGTGAAGTTGGACACTTAACTGACCGAATCACCCAGGCACCCCTCTAAGGTATTATTTTACCTTCTTTAATCCTTTTTTGACTATAGCTTTTTATTTTTTTTTATTTTTATTTTTTTAATTTTTTTTTTATTTTTTAATATATGAAATTTACTGTCAAATTGGTTTCCATACAACACCCAGTGCTCATCCCAAAAGGTGCCCTCCTCAATACCCATCACCCACCCTGCCCTCCCTCCCACCCCCCATCAACCCTCAGTTTGTTCTCAGTTTTTAACAGTCTCTAATGCTTTGGCTCTCTCCCACTCTAACCTCTTTTTTTTTTTTTTTTCCTTCCCCTCCCCCATGGGTTTCTGTTATGTTTCTCAGGATCCACATAAGAGTGAAACCATATGGTATCTGTCTTTCTCTGTATGGCTTATTTCACTTAGCATCACACTCTCCAGTTCCATCCATGTTGCTACAAAAGGCCATATTTCATTTTTTCTCATTGCCACGTAGTATTCCATTGTGTATATAAACCACAATTTCTTTATCCATTCATCAGTTGATGGACATTTAGGCTCTTTCCATAATTTGGCTATTGTTGAGAGTGCCGCTATAAACATTGGGGTACAGGTGCCCCTATGCATCAGTACTCCTGTATCCCTTGGATAAATTCCTAGCAGTGCTATTGCTGGGTCATAGGGTAGGTCTATTTTTAATTTTCTGAGGAACCTCCATACTGTTTTCCAGAGCGGCTGCACCAATTTGCATTCCCACCAACAGTGCAAGAGGGTTCCTGTTTCTCCACATCCTCTCCAGCATCTATAGTCTCCTGATTTCTTCATTTTGGCCACTCTGACTGGCGTGAGGTGGTATCTGAGTGTGGTTTTGATTTGTATTTCCCTGATAAGGAGCGACGTTGAACATCTTTTCATGTGCCTGTTGGCCATCCGGATGTCTTCTTTAGAGAAGTGTCTATTCATGTTTTCTGCCCATTTCTTCACTGGGTTATTTGTTTTTCTGGTGTGGAGTTTGATGAGCTCTTTATAGATTTTGGATACTAGCCCTTTGTCCGATGTGTCATTTGCTGACTATAGCTTTTTAAAAGATGTTTATTTAGAGAGAGAGAGAAAGAGAGAACATGGGCAGGGGTGGGGAGCATAGACATTGGGAGGGAATTCCAAGCAGGCTCTGTTATGTCAACATAGAACCCAAGGTGGGACTGGATCTCATGAATGGTGAGATCATGACCTGAGCTGAAATCAAAATTCAGATGCTTAACTGAGTGAGCCACCCAGGTGCTCTGACTGTAGCTTTTTATTTATTTTTTTAATTTTTTAGTGTGTATTTATTTTTGAGAGAGAAAGAGTGTGAGTGGGGGAGGGGCATAGAGAGGGAGACACAGAATCCAAAGCAGGTTCCAGGCTCTGAGCTGTCAGCCCAGAGCCTGATGCAGGGTTCGAACCCACGAACTGAGCTGAAGTCAGACGCTTAACTGACTGAGCCACCCAGGCGCCCCTGTAGCTTTTTTAATATCATTTTATTTTTTTTAATTTAATTCCAGTGTAGTTACTATATAGTGTTATATTAATTTCAGTTGTAAAATTTAGTGACACAACAAGTTGACAATAGCTTTTAAAATTATTTTTAATGGCCACCCGTGGGTTTACAATATGATTTTCAACTTACCAGAACTGGCTTCAAATTTATACTCTCTTAATTCTAGTAATATATATAAATGTTACTCCTATTCTTTATTTCTCCTTTCATGGTATTATTGTTATACATAGTGTATTTATGAATGTCACAAGCCCTACAATACATTTTTATAATTATTACTTCATCATCTTTAGTCATTTCCTTAGGCAGTACAGCTTTGTTCCACCAACCTTCATTGTGCTGTTATTGAAAAATATATTGCACATATGTGATATATCTATGTTATAGGCTCCACATTGCATTATAAATATATTATTTTATACAATTATTTTTTAAATAAGTTATGTGATAATAGGGAAAAATAAGAATCATACTGTTTTCTTAATTACAAAATTAATTTCACTTTTATTCTTTGATTTTCATGTTGATTCAAATAATTATTTAGAGTCATTTGCTTCCAAACTGAAGAAATTTCATTAGTATTTCTTGTGAGCTTGGTAAGATCGCAACAAATTCTCAGTTTTTGTTTTAAGTCTGGGAGTTATTTTACCTTCATTTTTTTGAAATTTCAGCAATCTTTTTTTCTGAAACTCACTCATAGTTAACTCTTTCTCCTCCACTAACATATCAACAGCATCTCAAACATGATCCAGGATGGAGGTGAAAATCTAATAAAGATTTTCTCCCCAAAAAAGGATTATATGTTTATATATATTCCTCTCTCTACATATATATTCCTCTCTGTCTCTCTGTCTATATGTGTTCATATATATATATATGTAATATATATATATGTGTATATATATATATATACATATATATTACATATATATATATATATATATACACACATATATATTCCTCTTTCTCTTTCTTCCAGTTCAACTTCCACTGTTTATTTCTAGGAACACCCAGAGAATAATGAAAAACAAGACCCAGTTCACTTCCTTCTCCCTATCTGTGAAGGTTCACACAGAGGATTAGTCTTCAGGAATTTTCATCCCTAAACCTCTGTGCACTTGCAAACTGTCTTCCTGCTTCCTTCAAGGAGGAGCCGGAAGTCTCAGGGAAGAAGTGAGGGAGAGTGTACTCGGCCAAGAACTGGCATGCCAGGCTTGGCAAAGGAGAACCTTGCTAAATAAACTCACCCAACACCTTACAGCCTAAAGTCTAACTTGTCAGGTAAAAACAAGTAGTAGCCGGCTATATAAAAAAAAGTGCTTCTGTCCCCTATCCCCTTTTACTATAAAGGTGAGAGAGAGGAGTCTTCTGGAGTATTTGACCTCTTCTCTCTAATACTGTGACGGCATGTTTTAGGCCAAAGCCATGTTGCAAAGATAGACATATCATTGCAGGCTAGAACCTTTGCTGCTTCTGGCTGGATAAAGTTGCCACTCCTGGCAAATACTTCAGTAGCAGCTTCTAGAAAACTTCCCAGAGACAGGCTTCCAGTTCAGGGTCACAGATACTTCTAGTTGATTGGTTCCTTGCCAGATTTCTGCAGCTACTCATTGGTTTTAGAGAAATGTCTACATCCAAAAAAATCTCTACACTGACAACGGGGTGTCAGTCTGAAGCACATGGTGGTGTTTTCTGTCAATGGTAATGCCTTTCTTCTGAACATAAGAGCTCCAGAGCAGAAAGACAATTTACCTTGCTTTTTGAAAAAAAGCTATTCTGTATATATGATTCTTGGGTTGACAGTTTGTTTACTTTGAGCACTTAGACTGTTATCCATTGCCTTCTGACCTCCACTGTTTATCATAAAATCTCAGTTGTTAATGCTTTTGGAGTTTTAGCATTATCCTGATGCTTTCCAAATTTTCTCCTCGTCTTTGAGTTTCAGCACATTTTATGTGATGTGTTTTTTGTGGATCTCTTAGTGTTTATCAAACTGTGATTACATTCTTCGTGTATATGCAGGTTATTGTTTTTCAATAAATTTGAAGATTTGTATGTTATAATTTTTTTAAATATTTTTCTCCTCATTTCTCTTTCTGTTCCACTCCAGTAATCTCATTACACATGTTATTATGTTTGATAGTGTCCCCCATTTTCTGAGGTTCTGTTCATTTTCCTTCATGATTTTTTTCACTCTCTGTTCTTCAGTTTACAAAATGTCTATTGATTTATAATTGAGTCCACTAATTTTTCCTTTTGCTAGTTTAAATCTAGTGTTGAGCTCCTGTAATAATTTGTAAATTTCAGTTAACTTCTCAACATCAGAATTTCTAATCGATTGTTTAAAAAAGTTTTAATATCTTTATTGTAAGTCTCTATTTTATGCAACATTGTTATCACAGGTTCTTTTACAATTATGCTTTCATTTAGTTCTGTGAATATATTATAGTGGCTATTTTGAAGTCTTTTTCAGTTAAATATGACACCTCTTCACTTTCACAGGCAGTTTGTGTTCCCTTTTTCCAGTGTATCATTTATATATTTTAATTTCTTTGCATAACTCATAATATTTTGTTAAAGTTAAGTATTTAATATAATATATTGTAGTAACCCTATGTACTGGTCCATCCACTAAAAGGATTGTCATTGTCACTTGTTTGTTTGTATTTTAGTGACTGACTGGATTACTTCTTTCCCTGATTCAGATGTCAAATTCCACTGATTCCCAGCTGTTTGCTCTATTGTTTTAAACAGTGCCTTGGGACAAAAAACATCCTTTACAAGGTAACCCTATCAAATTTTGAAGGAATAGTTTCTGTGATCTAAGTTTGATATTTTTCCCTGATGCCCAGTTATTTTATTTTATAATAAAATCTGTCATTCAACCTAGCTGACCTTCATTCAATCCATGAAACTCCTCCCAATTGTTTTTCACTATACATTCCACTGCTTTTGAAAGCTCTTATAGATTTTAAATTTTCCACCCTTTCTTGAAAATTTTAATTGTTTTCGGAAGAGATTGAGAACTATATGTTTTATGGCCTGTTTTTTTTTTTCACTAGGCAAAATCTTTGAAATAGAGCTGGGGTCAGGACAATGGAAAGCTTAACCTATAGTGACACTGCCCCTCTAGGAAAGAAATGCTTAGTTGAGAGGGAAGAAATGCTTAGTTGGTGTGGAACCAGTTCCTCATGAGCCAGGGTAGTGGTAATCAGGGCCCTAGTGTTCTTAGTATGCCACACACCAGGTGGAATCAACATTCCACTAATGGGTACATGGTAGAAGAAATAATTTTCTATCTCTTGAACATAATTGGCCAGGATTTAGCGTCAGGTAGCTGAAGAAAAAATGGGAAATGCTGAAGTCATGTTCCTTGTAAGAAGAAAACTCTCTGAATAGGAACTAAAGGAAAAGGAGCCCTGTGTTCTAGGTTATAGCAGTCTAGAGTGGATTTTCTACCTCACTGATTTAAGAAGTAAAAGAGAGGGAGTGGTTTTGGTTTAAATATCAGATATTCTCATGTTAATTACCAAATTTTAATTGTTTTTTAACTCTGTTTTTTCATTTGCTATTTGATCTTAGAAGCATTTCCTAAAATTTTAAAAAGATGTTTTTAAATAACTTTCACCAGTTTCACTGGGGACTAGGTTGACATGCTGCACGCAATCCACTTGTTATATCTTTTTGTTATCATCATCAAGAATTTCCAGAATAAGCCTAGATATTAGTGATAAATGGGAGCTTATTTTTTCTTGAATGTAATGATAATGAATGTCTTTTGCCTTTGGATATAACAGTTGTTCTTGAAATGAACCTTAATTTTTACCATAAAAGGATCATCCTCTTATTCTTACTTTATTAAAATTTTCCTTAAAAATTAAAACCTTTTTGGGGCACCTGGGTTGCTCAGTCAGTTAAGTATCTGACTTTGGCTTAGGTTATGATCTCATGGTTTGTGGATTCAAGCCCCATGTTGGACTCTGTCCTGACAGCTCGGAGCCTGGATCCTGCTTTGGATTCTGTATCTCCCTCTCTCTCTGCCCCTCCTCTCTCTCTCTCTCTCTCTCTCTCTCTCTCTCTCTCAAAAATAAACATTAAAGAAATTAAAACTATTTTTCCAGGGTTTAAGATGGTGACATAGGAAACCTGAACTTATGTCCTCCAAGAAACACACTCAATTACATTTATTAATAGAACAATTTCTTCTGAAGAAGAACTGTGGGCTGACTGCTCAGCTACTGAACAACCAAAGATAGAGAAAATGGCATCAGGGCAGCAATAGAGATGTTGGCATATTAACAAAGTGGATTCCCCACAACCAACACTGCAAACGACAGTGGGGAGAGATAGTACTGAGGGACTGGGAAGAGGTTCCTTTGTGCTTGGAAAAGAAAAAAAAGTTAAAATGTGAAACTAACATATAAAAGAAACAGCACAAAAACTCTGACAAATAGCAGAGGAACTTCTCGGAAAGATCAGAGGGACTGGAGAACATGGTGTACATTCCCACATAACCTTAAAAGCCTAGACTGGAGCAGGGTCTGGACACCATAACTGGCAAGTCTAGTCATCTCTAAACTAACAACTTCAGCGAGCCCAGGTTCCACAAGCCCACACCATCCCTAGTCACGCTGCACACAGAAAAAGAAACTGCAGTTTAAAAGGGTGAGGGATCCGTGGGAACACTCTACATCCCCACCTGAATAGCCCAGACATGAGCAGGGTCTGGATGCCATAAGGGTTGGATTTGGACACCATAATTAGGGGGACCTGACACCTTGTCAGGTCATATTATCACAGTAATCTTGTTACCTCAGTAATCAGAGGGTCCACAAGCCCAAACCAGCCCTAGCCATGCTGGGACACTGGGGGGAAAAAAGCCACTGTTTAAAGGGTGGAGGAACTACAGAAACATTCTGTCCACCTCCACCTTAAAAACCCAGAACACAGCAGGATCTAGCTCACAGTGAGTGTATGACCTCAGGAAGCTCAGGGTCCACAGTCCATATCAGCTGCCTTGTGGTGCTGGGGGCTCAGAAAACAAGCTGTAGTTTTGTGGGTTTTTTTAGGTGGAAAATTGTATTTTAGCTTTTATTTTATTTTTCTTTTAAAATAGGTCTAATCTTGAATTATTTTCATTTTTTGTTTTATTCTTTTCTTTTTTTCTTTTATTCATTTCCTTTTATGCTTTTATTCTTTTCCTTTAAAATTCTTTTATTTGTGGGGTGCCCGGGTGGCTTAGTCGGTTGAATGTCCAACTTCGGCTCGGGTCATGATCGGCTCGGGTCATGATCGGCTCGGGTCATGATCGGTTCATGAGTTTGAGCCCCACGTCAGGCTCTGTGCTGACAGCTCAGAGCCTGGAGCCTGCTTGGGATTCTGTGTCTCCCTCTCTCTCTGCCCCATCCCCACTCATGCTCTGTCTCTGTCTTAAAAATAAATAAAATCATTAAAAATTTTTTAAATTGTTTTATTTGTTACTTTTTACCTTTTATTATTTTCTTATTTTTTATATTGCTATTAAGTTTTTTTTCTTTATTACTTCTGTAAAAAAAAAAGCCATAACTTAAAAAAGTAACTAGCATTTATAGCAGCAGCTCTCACCAGCCAGCAAATGTCACACACACACACACACACACACACACACACACACACAAAAACAGTCTTTATAGGATACTCTATACACAAGACCACTCCTTCGACTTTAGGAGTTTTAGCCACTTTCCCTAATTCATACAAACAAATACAGAAACTCAAGCAAAATGGGGAGACAAAAGAATATGTTCCAAAAGAAAAAAATAAGAAAAAAAATCTCAGAAAAAATGAAATAGGTAGGTAAGCAATATGCTCAATAAATAATTTAAAATAATGATTGTAAAAATATGTACCAGGCTGGAGTAAACAATGGAAGAAGTCATCAAGACTTTAAATAAAGAGAAAATAGTAAAAGAACGGATCACAGTTGAAGGATATAATAATTAAACTAAAAAAGACACTAGAAGGAGTCAAAAATAGATTAGAGGATGCAGAAGAACATATCAGCAATCTTGAAGACAGGGTAATGAAAACACACAGGCTGAACAGAAAGAAGAGAAAAGAATTTTTAAAAATGAGGATAGATTAAGACATTTCTTGGACAGCATCAGTGAACAAATATTCTCATTATACAGGTCCCAGAAGAAGAAGCAGGAGAAATGTGTAGATAGCTTATTTGAAGAAATAATAACTGACCATTTCAGGGAGGGAAATAGGCATCCAAGTCTAAGAAGCTAAGAGACTTCTAAGCAAGATGAACCAAAGGAGATTCACAACACAGAACATAATTAAAATGTCAAAAGTTAAAGATAAAGAATTTTAAAAGCAACAAGAGAGAAGCAAAAAGACATCTACATGGGAAAACTTATAAATGTATCAGCCAATTTTTCAGCAAAAACTTTGCAAGCCAGAAGGGACTGGTATAATACATTCAAAGTACTGAAAGGAAAAAAAAATATAACGAAGAATACTCTAACAGACAAGGTTTTCCTTCAGATATGAAGGAGAAATAAATAGTATTCCACACAAAGAAAAGGTAAAGGAGTTTATCACCACTAAACCAGCTTTACAAGAAGTGTTTAAAAGACTTCTTTAAGTGGAAAAGAAATGGGCATAATTAGACATAACAAATATATGAATAAAAATATGTAAAATATGACAACATATACATAAAATGTGGAAAAGAAATTATAAAAGGAAGAGAAGGGGAAAAAGAAAAAATAACGAAGATATTTTCTTTTTTCTGTTTTTTTCTTATGTGTTTGAACTTAAATAGCCATCAGTTTTAATATGGACCGCTATTTCCTTGGGTTGTTATATTCGAACTTTATGGTAACCACAAACTTAAAACCTTTGAAAGATACACCAAAAATTAAAAAAAAAGAAGGCCAAGAAAAACACAATTGAAACTCATTAATCAGAAAGAAAGAGAAGAGAAGAAGAAAATATGAAGAAAAAAACTGCAAAAACAACCAGAAAAAACATTTTAAATGACAATAATCATATACTTATCAATAATTACTTTAAATGTAAATGGCCTATATGCCCTGATCAAAATAAATAGAGTGGTGGAATGGTTTTGAAAAAAACAAGACCCATCTATATGTTGCCTACAAAAGACTCACCTCAGACATAAGATGTGTATGGATTAAAAATGAAAGGATAGAAAAACATTCACCATGGGACTAGAAGTGAATAAAAAAGTTGGAGTAGCAATACCTATATCAAACAAAAGAAATGTTAAACAGAGATTGTAACAAGAACCCCAAAAATGGCATAATGATCAAAAATAAATCCAAAAAGAGGATATCACAATTGTAAATATCCACACATCCAAACCTGGGGCATCTAAATGCATAACTCAAATATTAATGGTCATGAAGGGAGAAAATGATTGTAATATGATAGTAGTAGGTGACTTTAATACTCCACTTACATCAATTGATATATCATCCAGACAGAAAACCAATAAGGAAACAATGCCTTTGAATGACACTTTGGACAAGATAGACATAACAGATATATACAGAACATTCCATCCAAAACCAACAGAATATACATTCTTATTTATTTATTTATTTATTTAGAGATAGAGAAATAGAGAGTGAGCAAGGAAGGGACAGAGAGTGAGGGAGATAGAGAATCTCAAGCAGACTCTGCACTGATGGTGTGGAGCCTGATGCAGGGCTCAGACTCACAAACCATGAGATCTTGACCTGAGGTGAAATCGAGAGTCAGGTTCTTAACTGACTGAGCCACCCAGGCACCTCAGAATACCCATTATTTTTAATTTTGCATGGAATATTCTCCAGAATAGATCACATATTAAGTCATGAAGCAAGCCTCAATAAATTTAAGAAGATTGAAATAATATGATGCATCTTTTTATAATACTCTAAAACTAGAAATAAATTACATGAAAAAAAGTGGAAAACACAAATAAATGTAGACAAAACATGATACTAAACAAGCAATGGGCCAATGACGCAAAAAATGAAATGAAAAAAAATATATAGAATCAGGGGCACTTGGGCGGCTCAGTTAAGCGTCCGACTTCAGCTCAGGTCACAGTTTCGCAGTTCCTGAGTCTGAGACCTGCGTCAGGCTCTCTGCTGATAGCTCAGAGCCTGGAGCGTGCTTCAGATTTTGTGTCTCCCTCTCTCTCTTACCCTCCCCCACTCACATTTTGTCTCTGTCTCTCAAGAATAAACATTAAATTAAAAACCCCACATAGAATCAGATGATAATGAAAACAAAATGGTCCAAATTCGCTGAGACACAGCAAAAGCAACTCTAAAAGGGAAATATGTAGTAATGCAAGCCTAATTCAAGAAAGAAGAAAAAACTGAGAAATCTAACCTTACACACACGTAAATATACATATATATGCATATATATATACATATATATACTGATATATACATACTGATATACTAATATATACTGATATGCTGATATATATATGTGTGTGTTTGTATATATACACACACACATATATATACACATATATATACTGATATATATATATATATATATATATATATGTATATACTGATACGCTGATATATATCACCACCAAAAGGGAAAAAGTAACAGAGCTATGCAGGAGGAATATATTTATTTCCCACTGGAATTAAATGAGTATAAATCTGAAGATATATAAAGATATATATAGTATTCATATATGGTAATCCCTTGAGCAACCACTAAGAAAATAACTCAAAACATATGGCAAAAAGTTATTTAACTCAAATATCACATCAGGAAATATTTAATTCATACAGCAAAGCAATAAAGGATAAATGGAAAAAAAACAAAAAATATGAAACCGATAGAAGAGAAAAGAAAAATGCAAACATCAATCCGTTTTAATAATAACATTAAATGTGAATGGATCATACAATCCAATAAACAAAATAGAGTGTTCAGATTCAATAAAAAAAGCATTATGCAACTAAACGTTGTGTATAGAAGACATACTTTATATTTTAAGGTACAAATATATTGAAACTGTGAGGATGAAAAAATATAAATCGTGCAAATAACAACTGTAAGAAAGCTGAAATGGCTATGCTATACAAAACAAAATAAACATTAAAGCAGTAAAAAATTACTAAAAATAAAAATATACATTTAATAATGAGAAAAAGACCAATGCATCAAGATGTAACAATTATAAACACTTATGCTCCAAACAACAGAGTCCTCAAAATGCATGAAGTAAAAACTTGTCAAATTAAAGTGTGAAATAGTGGCGCCTGGGTGGCTCAGTCGGTTGAGTGTCCGACTTCCGCTCAGGTCATGATCTCACAGTTTGTGAGTTCAAGCCCCGCATCGGGCTCTGTGCTGACAGTGTGTGTGTGTGTGTGTGTGTGTGTGTGTGTGTGTGTATATATACATATATATATACATATATATATATATGTGTATATATATGTATACATATGTATATATATATATGTATATATATACATATATGTGTATATATATATAGATTGTATATATCTATATATCTATAGACTATATATATATATCACCATGTATGAGTTTGTATATGGTACATATATATCAAAACCCCAAAAATATATTGTTATAATTATTACTTTATATAATTTTATATCTATTAATGAAGCTGAGAACATGGAGAGGAGCTGTATATAGTAAGAGTTTGTATTATTAACTAGTTATTATTTCTGGTTCTCTTGAATTGTTCCTGTAATCTCCAGTTACCTTCTAGTCTCATTTTCTTCCTCCAATTTATGTTTGTTCCTACCTGCCTCCATTATGCAGTTAATATCAAATATATTATATTTTGACATCAAATATATTACATTTGCATATGTTATGGATCCAAAGGTACAATTATACATGTATTTTTATATAATTTTAAAAATTGTCTACAAGAGATGGATATATACGTATGTATGTATGTACTGTCTTTCTAAACTACATAGTTACTGTTGCTGATCCTTACTACTTGTGTGTGTGTGTGTGTGTGTGTGTGTGTGTGTGTGTATTTGAATTACAGTCTGGAGCCACTTGCTTTCAACCTGAATAACTTTCTTTACTATTTCCTATAAAACACTTTTGGAGGGAATGATTTTTCTCAAATTTTGTTTATCTGTGAATATCTTTATTTCACCTTCATTTTTGAAAGTTAAATTTGTGGATATAAAATTATTGAGTGAAAAGTCGTTTTCTTCCCCATTTTGAATATGTCATACCCTTGAGGTTAACTTCTATGTTTCCTAATGAAAAATCAGCTAGAACTTATTAGGATTAACCCTCTTGAGATTCCCTTACATAGTGAGTCCTTTTTTCCCCTCCTGTTTTCAAGATGTTCTCTTTGTATTTGAATAATTTTACCAAGATGTGCCTGGGTGTAGATCTCTTTGTGTGTATCCTACTTGGAACTAGCTTAGATTCTTCAATGTTGACAATGTTGCTTTACATTAAATTTAGAAAGTTTTCAGCTATTATTTCTTCAAATATATTTTTTGTTCTTCCTCCCCTTCTGTTATTCTAATCATGAAGATGTTGGTGCGCTTAATGATATTCTACATTTCTCTGAATCCATGATGATTTTCCTTCATTCCTTTCTCTCTGTTATTCACATTTTATCATTTATTTGACCTGTCTTCAAGTTCTTAGACTGCTTCTGATGTTTCTATTATTGCATCATTTAATTATTTTTTTTCCTTTTCTTTATTATGCACTTCAGTTCCAGAATTTGCATTTTGTCTTTTTAAAAATTTCTACCTCTCTTTTTTTGTTGTTGTTTACTTATTTTGAGAGAGAGCATGAGCACAGGGAGGGGGAGAGAGAGAGAGAAAGAGAGAGAGAGAATCCCAATCTCACAAACCAAGAGATCATGATCTGAGCCAAAATCAAGAGTCAGATGCTTAACTGACTGAGCCAACCTGGCACACACAACCCCCCCCCCAAAATTTCTCTTTATTGACATTCTGTATTTGATGAGGTTTTGTCATAATACCTTCCCTTATTTTTTAAGTATGGTTTCCTTCGCTTTTTAAACACATTTATAATAGTTATTTTGAAGTTTTTGCTGAGTCTTATATCTAGGCTTTCTCACATGCAGCTTTTGTTTTCTGCTTTTAATTTCCATGTATTTGTCAAATTTTTCTGTTTCTTTGTATGTCATACTGAATGTGGACATTTTAAATAATGTATTGTAGCAATTCTGTATACTGATTTCCTATCTTTTGGTGCTTTATATTGTTTAATTTGAAGTAATTTTAGTGGACTACCTTTTTAAAAAAAAATAATGCTTATTTATTTTTGAGAGAGAGGCAGAGCATGAGTAGGGAAGGGGCAAAGAAAAAGGGAGACACAGAATCTGAAGCAGGCTCCAGGCTCCAAGCTGTCAGCACAGAGCCTAATGCAGGGCTTGAACTCACGAGCTTTGATATCACAACCTGAGCTGAAGTCAGACATTTAACCGACTGAGCCACCCAGTTACCCCTTTAGTGGACTATTTTAGTGATGACTATTTATTCCACAGTGTGAAGCCTTCCATGTCTCTCCTCAGGCATGTGCTCAGTCAACTTTGAATCATGGTAGATTTATCAGGGTTTTATTTAGCTGTTTTTCTTCTGATATCTTTGTTAAGCTGCCTATCTTTTGGTAGATAGACTCAACTGTTAGCTTTCTCTAATTGCTGCCTGATTATTTTATTGGTTTCTACAATGACTTGGGTGCATGAATTACTCCAGTCTGATATGACCTGTATATACAGGTCTCTTATGGGACGGTTTTTGAGGCAATGTTGGCATTTTATTCTAACCAGAGAAAAGCTCTATTTAGCTCCTCCCTGGTTGTTTCCTATCAACAAGCTAGCCTATGAGTTTTTCATTGTTTTCATGGGGGTGAAATCAATTTCCTAGTTGCTTAAGGGATAATAATGACAATAATGATAGAAAATAATGAAATATACAATACGCTAAAATCTCCATTATCTTCTAGAGTACCATAAAGCTTGAACTTGCCTTCACTGTTACAAATATATTCAGTTACATTAGGAAAAACTTCAAAACTCTATTTGCATGGATTACCTCTTCCTCTTCACAAAATCTTTGTGCTACTACTCTAGAGCTTGGGCAAGGCCAATAGAATTTTTCTTTCCTATTGAAATACCTGCTTTATGAGGGTGTCACTGGGCAGGGATGGCAGCCTCTGGTCTCTGTTTGCCTTCCCTGGAAAAGACACTCCACCACAAGTGTGAGGAAGATGATTAGGGCCCCGGTATTCTCAGTCTGCCATGGCTTGGTAGAGCCTTTGTCCAATAGATGTAGTCTGTATGGAATAAGGGAGTCCTGACCTTTTAGCTGCACTCATCTGCAATTTAACATCTACTCAGGTGGCTTGTGCCTTTCAGAATCTACTATAGTGCTTGACTGGAATCATGGGAGATAGGAATTTTCATGTCTTTAGCCACAACTGCATAGAGTGGAATGTCTGTAACACTGAGATGAAGGTGGGTAAGGAAAGAAAAAGTAGGTCATGGCACAAGTGCCACAGACTCTTGCTGTTCTTATCAACATTTTCTTGTACAAAGGTTGCTTCATTTTCTATATACCTTTAGGACAATTACCAATGTCTTTCATGCCACATACACACCCAGATGCAGACACAGATACAGACACTACACACACACAGCACTTGCCTTTTCTACCACCATTTTCCAATGGATAATCTTTAGAAAGTCTTTTTTCAGTTTTGTTTTTTTTTTCAAAATACATAAATCCCCTCCTGATTTCTCCTTTTTGTGCTTTATTATTGGTGTATAGATATTCAACAGATTTCTGTATATTGATTTTGCATTCTCTGACATTACTGAATTCATGTATCAGTTCTATCAATTTTTTGGTGGAGTCTTTCAGGGTTTCTATATATAATATAATGTCATCTTCTAATAGTGAAAATTTTAGTTCTTCCTTGACAATTTGGGTGTCATTTACTTCTTTTACTTTTCTATTTTAGTTTGTAGTTTCAAGTTTTTATTGAAATTCTAGTTAGTTAACATAAAGTGCAATATTAGTTTCAGGTATAGAACTTAGTGATTCATCACTTACATACAACACCCAGTACTCATGACAATAAGTGCCCAACATTAAGACCCATCACCAATTTGACCTATTCCCCTCCCACCACCCTGCAAGCAACCCTCAGTTTGTTCTCTACAGTAAAGAGTCTTTTTTATGTTTTGCCTCTGCCTCATTTCTTTCAATTTGTTCATCTGTTTTGTTTTCTTAAATTCTACACATGAATGAACTTCTATGCTATTTCTCTTTCTTGGACTGAATTATTTTGCTTAGGATAATACTCTAGCTCCTTTCATGTCATTGCAAATGGCAATATTTCAGTCTTCTTCATGGCTGAGTAATATTCCAGTATATATACACACACACACCTCTTCTTCATTAGCCATTCATCAGTCAATGGACACATGGAGTTGTAGGGAGTAAGATTGAGAATTCTCTGAGCTTGCATCAATGGGTTAACAAAGAGCATAGGGTGAAAGATCCCAGGGTAGACCAAAGCCTAGAGTGGAAACCACTTCCACAGGACAAAAGCGTCTAAGAACAAGTAGAGGCAGAAAGCTGCTGCTGCAGGGCAAAAGTGCCCAAGGCTAAGTAGTGAGAAAAATGCCTTATTAATCCTTAAGTAGCATGTTCTCTCTGTCTTAGCCCCTAAAAAATTTTAAGATAAACAGATACGGTGCCTGGTGCCTGCAGTAAATGGCCATCTACTTGGCACCAAAATTTTGATTTGTCTTCACCCTAACCCCTAACACTGCATATCTTAGAAAACCCATTTTCTCTCACAGACATGATTTAATGGTTACTGTTTTATTGTTTCTTTCTGCATGTGCATCACGTACATAAGCCTTCCAATCTCAATAAATACAGAGAAAGGACCCTTACTCAGGACTCTTGTCTTCTCCAGGACATTAGCCTCTCTCGTATTCAATTCTGCATCTCCTCTCTTGTTGGATAAGAGAGAACTCCAGACTCAAAGTCTGTGACATGGACTCTTTCTAAAATTTGGCTATTGTTGATAATGCTGAAATAAACAAAAGGGTGCATGTACCTTCAAATTAGTATTTTTTGTATCCTTTAAGAAAATACCTAGTAGTACAATTGCTGGATAATACGGTAGTTCTATTTTTAACTTTTTGAGGGATTTCCAAACTATTTTGCAGAATGGCTACAACAGTTTGCATTCCGCCAAGAGTATAAGAAAGTTCACCTTTCTCCACAAGGTTTCCCTTTCTCCACATCCCCACCAACATCTGTTGTTTCATGTATTGTTAATTTTAGCCATTCTGACAGATATGATGTGATACCTATTATAGTTTTGATTTGTAGTACCCTGAGGATGAGTGATGTTGAGCATTTTTTCACATGTCATTTATTCATCTGTATGTCTTCTGTCCATTTTCTAACTGGATTATTTGGGGAGGGGTTGAGTTTTATAAGTCATTTTTTTATATTTTGGATGCTAATCCTTTATCAGATATGCCATTTACAAATATCTTCTCCCATTTCACAAGGTTGGTTTTTACTTTTGTTGATTTTTTCCTTAAGGTTTTTGTCTTGATGAAGTCGTAGTAGCTCACTTTTGCTTTTGTTTCCCTTGTCTTAGGAGACATAACTAGTAAGAAGTTGCTACAGCTGAATCAAAGAGGTTACTGCCTGTGTTCTCCTCTAGGATTTTGATGATTTTTTTTTGATATTTGGGTCTTTTGTCTTATTTGAAATTATTTTTGTTTATGGTTTAATAAAGTGGTCCAGTTTCTTAGTTTTTTCATGTTCCTGTCCAATTTTTCCAACAGCATTTGCTGAAGACACTGCCTTTTTTCCATTGGATATTGTTTCCTGCTTTCTAAAAGATTAGTTGACCATATAGCTGTGAGCTCATTTCTGAGTTTTCTATTCTGTCCCTTTAATCTGTGTGTCTGTTTTTATGCTAGTACCATACTGCCTTGATCACTACAGATTTGTAATATAACTTAAAGTCTTGTGCTGTGGTGTCTCCAGCTTTGCTTTTATTTTTTAAGATTGCTTTGGCTATTTGGGGTGTTTTGTGTTTCAATACATAATTTAGAATTCTTTATTCTAGCTCTGTGAAAAATGCTGTTGGAATTTTAGTAGGGATTGCAGTAAATGTGTAGATGACTTTGGGTAGTATAGACATTTTAACAATATTTGCTCTTCCTATCCATGGGTATGGCATATTTTTCAGATTCCTTTTGTCATCTTCACTCTCTTTCATAAGTGTTCTCTCATTTTCAGAGTACAGAACTTTTACCACTTTCGTTAGTTCTATTCCTAGGTATTTTATGGTTTATGGTGCAATTGTAAATGGGATCTACTCCTTGATTTCTATTTATGCTGTTTCACTATTGGTGTATAGAAATGCAATAGATTTCTGTACATTGATTTTTTATTCTATGACTTTACCAAACTAAATTATTCATTCTAGCAATTTTTGGTAGAGTCTTTTGGGATTTCTACATAGAGTATCATGTCTTCTGTAAACAGTGAAAGTTTGATTTCTTTCTTGCTGATTTGGATGCCTTTTATTTCTTTTTCTTTTCTGATTGCTGAGTCTAGGACTTCTTGTACTATGTTAAATAATAATGGTGAGTGGCATTCCTGTCTTGTTCCTTACTGGAAAGAGAAAGTTCTCATTTTTTTTCCCCAGAGGATGATATCAGCTGTGTGTTTTTCATACATGGCCTCTACGATGTTGAGCTATGTTCCCTTTTGCCCTACCTAGTTGAAGGTTTTTATCATGAATGGACATTGTACGTTGTCAAATGCTTTTTTCTGTATCTATTGAGAGGGTCATATGTTGATTAACCTTTCTTTTATTAATGTGGTATATCATATTTATTGATTTGCAAATATTGACCCATGCTTGAAACCCAGAAATAAATACAATTTGATCATGGTGAATGATTCCTTTAATGTACCACTGGGTTCCATTTGCTAGTATTTTGTTGAGAATTTTTGTGTCCATGTACATCAGGGTTATTGGTCTATAGCTCTCTGTTTTTTTTTTAGTGGAGTTTGCCTGGTTTTGGAATCAGGGTAATGCTGGCTTCCGAGAATGAGTTTGGAAGTTTTCCTTCAGTTTCTATTATTTAGAATCATTTGAAAAGAATAGGTATTAACTTTTAGTTAAATGTTTGGTAGAATTCATCTGTGAAGGCATTTGGCCCTGAACTTTTGTTTGTTGGAAGATTTTTGATTACTGTTTCAATTTCTTTAGTAGTTATCGGTCTGTTCATGTTTTTTTTTTCCTGATTTAGTTCTGGTAGTTTATATGTTTCTAAGTATTCATCCAGTTTTCCAGATTGCAAAATGTGTTGGCATAAAATTTTTTATAATATTTTCTTATAATTGTATTTCTGTGGTCTTGGTTGTGATCTCTCCTCTCTCAAATGTGATTTTTTATTTAATTGGGTCTGTCTGTTTTCTTTTGATCAGTATTTCTGGAGATTTATCAATTTTATTGATTCTTTCAAAGTACCAGTTCATCGTTTCATTAATCCGTTCTACTGTTTTATTTTTTAGTTTCTATATAATGTATTTCTGATCTAATATTTAATATTTAATTTCTTTTGGCTTTAGGCTCCATATGTTTTTTCTGTTTCTAGCTCCTTTATGTGTAAGGTTTGGTTGTTTATTTGAGATGTTTCTTGCTTCTTGAGGTACTCCTATGTCTGTATATGTATTTATCACTTAGGAACATTTTTGTTGCAACCCAAACGTTTTGGGATGTCGTGGTTTCATTTTAATTTGTTTCAATGGATTTCTTAAAATGTATTCTTTTATTTCCTAATTAACCCATTCATTCTTTACTAAGATGTTCTTTAACCTTCATGTATTTGTGGTCTTTCCAATTATTTGTTTTGCTTGACTTGAAGTTTCATAGCATTGTGATCAGAAAAGATGTATGGTAGGATTCAATCTTTTTTTTTTTACTTGCTGAGGCCTGATATGTGATCTAGAATGTGATCTATTCTGGAGAATGCCCCATGTGCATTTGAAATAACATGCATTCTGTTGGTTTCAAAAGAAATGTTCAGAATATATCTATTAGGTTCATCTAGTCAAGTGAGTCATTGAAAGCCATTGTTTCCTTGTTGATTTTCTGCCTAGATGATCTGCCCATTGATGTAAGTGGATGTTAAAGTCCCCTACTATTATTTTGTTATTAACAATGAGTTCTTTTATATTTATTATTGTTTTATATATTTTTGTGCTCAGTATATATTTACATAAATATTTACAATTGTTAGATCTTCTCCTTGGATAGACACCTCTATTATGATATTGTGCCCTTATTCATCTCCATTAGTCTTTGCTCTAAAATCTATTTTGTCTATAGAAAGATTTCATTCTTTTTCATTGCCAAGTAGTATTCCATTTTATATATATATACCACATCTTCTTAATCCATTCATCAGTTGATGGACATCTGGGCTCTTTCCATAATTTGGCTATTGTTGATAGCACAACATGGATGAAACTGGAGGGTATTAGTCTAAATGAAATAAATCAGTTAGAGAAAGACAGACATTATATGATTTCACTCATGTAGGATTTGAAAAACTCAACAGAGGAACATAAGGGAAGGGAAGGAAGAATAAAATAAAAAACATAGAGGAAAACCATAAGAGACTCTTAAATACAGGGAAAAAACTGAGAGTTGCTGGAAGGAATGTTGGGGGAGTTAAATGTGTGATGGTCATAACAGAGGGCACTTTTTGGGATGAGCACTAAGTGTCATATTTAAGAGATGAATAATTGGTTTCTACTTCTGAAGCCAAGACTACACTGTATGTTAACTAATTTGGATATAAATTAAAAAATAATAAAATAAAGATATATATATATATATATATATATATATATATATATATATCTTGCCCTATATATTTCTTGCCCAAGAAAAGCATTATCACCAGAGCATCATATATATATATATACCATATATATATATATTACTACTCTGGCTTTCTTTTAACATACATTTGCTTGATAAATGGTTCACCATCCCCTCACTGTAAACATGAAGGTGTATTTAGGTCTAAAATGAGTCTCTGACAGGCAGCATATAAATGAGTCTTGTTTTTTTTTAACCATCCTGACACTCTTGATTGGCACATTTAGTCCATTTATATTCACAGTGATGATTGATAGATCTTTATTCAGTATGTTATAATTTATTTTGTTGTTGTTTCTGGAGATTTTATCTGTTCCTCTACAGTCTTTGTTGTTTTTGGTCTTTCTTTTCCACTCAAAGAGTGCCATTTATTATTTCTTGCAGGGCTAATTTCGGGGTTACATACTCCTTTAGCTTTTGTTTGTCTGGGAAACACTTCATCTCTTGTTCTATTCTGAGTGGTATCCTTGATGGATAGAGTATTCTTGGCTGCGGGTTTTTCCCATTCATCATGTTGAATATATTTGATGCCAATCCTTTCTGGCCTGCCAAGTTTCTGTGAATAGGTCTCCTTCTAAACTTATTTGTCTTTCCTTATAAGTTAGGGATTTCTTTTCACTTGTTGCTTTTAGGGTTTTTCCTTATCTCTGTATTTTTCAAATTTTACTATAATATGTCTTGGTGTTGGCTGACTCCTGTTGATTTTAATGGAGGTTCTATGTGCCTCCTGTATTTGGATGTATGTTTCCTTATTCAGATTAGGAAAGTTTTAAGATATTGTATGCTCAAATAAACCTTCTGCCCCTTTTCTCTCTCTTCTTCTGGGACTCCTATGATATTAATGTTATTATACTTGATGGAGTCACAGAGTTCCTTATGTCTATTTTCATGATCCAATATTTTGCTTTACCTCTCCTTTTCAGCTTCATTATTTTCCATAATTCTATATTCCATATCACTTGTTTCTTCCTCTGCTTCTTCCATCCTTGAGGTCATTACATCCAGTTGGTTTTGAATCTCAGTTATTGCAGTTTTCATTTCTGCCTGATTTATTGTTTGCTCCCTTATTTCTGTGGAAGGGATCTCTCTGTTCTTTTCTATGCTTTTCTGAAGCCAGCTAGTATCCTTATGATTACTGCCTTAATTCTGGATCAGGAATTTTACTTGTATCAGTTTTGATTAAATCCCTGGCCATTACCTTTTCTTGTTTTTTTCTTTTGAAAGGAATTTCTCCATCTTGACATTTTGTCTAGGTGTCTGTCCTCTTCTTTGTGCTAGGAAAACCCGTTATGCTTCCTACTCCTGAGAGTAATGGCTTAATGAAGAAGAGATCATCTACTTTCCAAGACTTGGTGCTTCAGGAAGTGTCTCTGGTGTGTGCTCTGTGCACTCTGCTCTTGTTTTCGACTGCTCTATCCCTCAGGTCAATCTTCTACAGAGTTTCTTCTTGCTTATAGTGGGGAATGTTTGGACCTTTGTCAGAGTGTGGTGAATTTTAATTATCTGTGTTCTTGTCTGCTTGATAAAGAGACCCAATGCTATTTCCACTAGAACTGAAGTTTTGAAGAACTCTGTGGTCAATAGACATGCAGCTTGAGGAGGTTTGTGCTGGTCTTTTTCGAGAGGGGCCTTCTGTGCTTGTTCTTAGGCATACTTGCCCAAGAAAAAACATTATCCCCAGAGCACCAGCAGCAGAACTTGGTGTAAGCAGCTATGCTATTTACTCAACTTAGTTTATAGTGTAGAACTGAAGAGGGCAATGGAATCAGACACCTCATTTGTCCCTGTAGAGGGGAGTTCATGCTTGCTGCTATCAGGGAAGCCCTCCCAGAAGAGCAAATAATTCCCCTTCATGCTTTCTAATTTTTTTTTTTATCAAATCCTTCTTTCATGTTGTCTGTGACAGCATTGCTTGCTTGCCTGGAGACGCTCAGTGCACTTTGGGCTTTATCTCAGCCAGGCTGAGTGAGTTTTAAAACTCCAAACTTTAGGGACCTGGTGTGGTAGGGACCTGCACTGGTCTTCTGGTGGAAGTTCTTACTGTGCTGAAATTGATGCAGGTTTGACTCAGAAAAGCAGTTTCACCAGTGCACAGGATTTTGGGATTTGGAGCAAAGCACAGTAAACAGCCAGTGTCCAAGTTAGCCACACTCAGAAGGTGTCTCTGTGCTAATGCTGAAGAAGAAGGGAGGGAAAAGGTATCACCAGCTCTTTTGTCCTCCAAAGAGGCAATGCCACCTCTCTTAGATGCATTCTAGGAAGAGGGAACAACCTCCCTCAGTGTGTCTCAGTTGATCCTCAGACCACCCTGTCAGTCCCCAAGTTATCTGCCTGCTTTCTCTCCAGGAGTACTGCCACACCCTCACAGCTCTGTAACAGCCATGCCATAGACCTCTCAAACTGTAGTCTTTGACACGTGCTGTTGCAAAAACTCACAAAAATAAGCTCCTCTGGGGGGTACCTGGCTGGCTCAGTAAAGCATGAGTCTCTTGATCTCAGGGATGTGAATTTGAGCCCCATGTCATGTGTGAAAATTACTTATAAATAAAATCTTAAAATTACCCTGTCACATTTTCCCAGCTAATGGCTTTAGGGAAGTGTTCATCTTCTGTCATCCCCACTGCACTCCTCTCTCTAATCTTTCTCCATGACTAGATTTCCCTCCCTTCCACAGCACCCATGGGTCATTTCTCCCCCAAACCATATCTCTGCACTTTCTACCTTCCTTGAGATGGCCTCTTATCTCCCTCTAGTTGTGCAGTTTGTTCGGTCGGTCTTCAGTTTTATTTCTGGGGTACTTAGGATAATCTGATAGTTATCTAGTTGTGTTTGTGTTACAAGATGAACCCATGGTCCTCCTATTCTGCTGACATCTTCCTCTAGATCCTACTGTGTGTGTTTTTCATAATTTTTCTTTGTATATTTTCTTGTTTAAATTTATATAACATATTTTTTGTGAAAAGAATTTATAATTTTAATTAAAAAGGAAACACAGTGTGATAATGCAAGATGGAATGTTTCCATGATTCAAATAAATCATAATCGCCCAAGTCTTTATATAAGGTACTTTTATATTTAGCCCAGATATTAGTTATTAGATACCAGGTACTTTGGGGAGATTCATACCTGATGCATTAATGACATAAACAACATCCTTGAAAATTTTCATCCAGCATCTGCTTCAACGCCCAAAATAATAAAGAACTTACTATATCACAAGGTTATGTATTTTATTTAAGAATATATTTATATTTCTAAAGTTCAAAAAACATCTGAAATAACTATCAGTTTTAAAACTAATCCTTCTTCTACATGATAGGATTTTTCAAAAAGTGGTATTGTTTTCCATTCTCTTTCAACATCTCTTCTCCCATTTTTGTAGTTCCTTTAATTTCCTATTTGTATCATGTGAATATCCTTGTCATCTGGTCATTCTTCTCTGGATTCATTTTTTTTTTTATTTTGAGAGAGAGAGAGAGAGAGAGAGAGAGAGAGAGAGAGAGAGAGAATCCCAAGCAGGTTCTACACTGTCAGCTGAGAGCCTGATGCAGGGTTGAAACTCATGAACTGTGAGATCTTGACCTGATCTGAAATCAGGAGTTCAATGCATAACCAACTGAGCCACCCAGGCGCCCTTTCTGTTTTCATAATTTTAAAAATGTATAACCCATAATTGTGCTACCACAAATTTCATTTTCTAGACGACAATATCTACTAACGCATTCTAGTACTTGAATGATAATTTGTTGAACCATTTGACTTGAAGGGGGACTCAACATTGGGTTTTTCACAAGATTTAAGAAAAATATTCATTGTTTTGTATTGTGTGTGTGTGTGTGTGTTTATCTGACGACTTATAGATTCCTGTATATTTCTTACTTATATGATCATCTATTATTTATATTCATTCCTGTTATTTTGGGCCACATAATTCAGCCCATTAAGAGGATTTGGAACTTTCTTCTGTTAACTACATATTTGATGTAGACCATAGCCACAAGATACACCAGCATACTCTCAAGTCACCAAGAAAATGTAAAACCAAAAAGGCACAGAAGCCACAATATTGGGAGTTATAGCACAGCCTCGGGTTTCTGCTTGAGGATGATCAATTATCTCCTTTAATTAAACTATTCAGAGAGGATAATCTTAAAAGCTTTAATATAATCTTCCTATCCAGTACATGAATTCCTGTGTAGCATCCCTAAAAGTTTATACTTAAAAATAGTAGTGAAAATAATAGCAAAAGAAAACACAACTTTATACTGCTCAAGATATTTAAAAATTAATCTCTTACATCATCATATTTCTCTATGTAATTTAAAATTTATTTTATGTTCTACCATTAAGATAAAGTAAAAATGAGTCTGATCACCATTTTATTTATTTATTTATTTATTTATTTATTTATTATTTAATTCTTTTTAAAAATTTAATTTATTTTTTAAATTTACATCAAAGTTAGTTAGCATATAGTGCAACAATAATTTCAAGAGTAGATTCCTTAATGCCCATTACCCATTTATCCCACCCTTCCTCCCACAACCCTTCCCGTAACCCTCTGTTCTCCATATTGAAGATCTCTTATGTTTTGTCTCCCTCCCTGTTTTAATATTATTTTTGACTCCCTTCCCTTATGTTCATCTGTTGTGTCTCTTAAAGTCCTCATATGAGTGAAGTCATATGATTTTTGTCTTTCTCTGACTAATTTCACTTAGCATAATCTCCTCCAGTTCCATCCACATAGTTGCAAATGGCAAGATTTCATTCTTTTTGATTGCCAAGTAATACTCCATTGTGTATATATATATATATATATATATATATATATATACCACATCTTCTTTATCCATTCATCCATCAATGGATATTTAGGCTCTTTGCATATTTTGGCTATTGTTGATAGTGCTGCTATAAACATGGGGGTGCATGTGTCCCTTTGAAACAGCATACTTGTATCTCTTGGATAAATACCTGGTAGCACAATTGCTGGGTGGTAGGGTAGTTCTATTTTTAGTTTTTTTTAAGAACCTCCATACTGTTTTCCAGAGTGGCTGCACCAGCTTGCATTCCTGCCAAAAATGCAAAAGAAATCCTCTTTCTCCACATCCTGGACAAAATCTGTTGTTGCCTGGGTTGTTAATGTCAGCCATTCTGACAGGTGTGAGGTGGTATCTCATTTTGGTTTTGATTTGTATTTCCCTGATGATGCGTGAAGTTGAGCATGTTTTCATGTGTCGGTTGGCCATCTGGATGTCTTATTTGGAGAAGTGTTTATTCATGTCTTTTGCCCATTTCTTCACTGGATTATTTGTTTTTTGGGTGTTGAGTTTGATCACTTCTTTATAGATTTGGATATTAACCCTTTATCAGATGTGTCATTTGAAAATATCTTCTCCCATTCTGTCAGTTGCCTTTTAGTTTTGCTGATTGCTTCCTTCTCTGTGCAGAAGTTTTTATTTTGATGAGGTCCCAATAGTTCATTTTTGCTTGTTTTCCTCACCTGCAGAGACATGTTGAGTAAGAATTTGCTGCGAGCAAGATCAAAGAGGTTTTTGCCTGCTTTATCCTTGAAGATTTTGATGGCTTCCTGTCTTACATTTAGTCCTTTCATCCATTTTCAGTTTATTTTGTGTATGGTGTAATAAAGTGGTCCAGGTTCATTCTTCTGTATGTTGCTGCCCAATTTCCCCAATACCACTTGCTGAAGAGACCGTCTTTATTCCATTAAATATTCTTTCCTGCTTTTTCAAAGATAAGTTGGCCATACACTTGTGGGTCCGTTTCTGGGTTCTCTATTCTGTTTCATTGATCTGAGTGTCTTTTTTTGTCTGGTCACTATTTTATATGAAAATATTCTAATATTTGAAATAAATATAATATTTATCTTTAATTTTCCTCTTTCTAGGTTAACATATAGCATGACTTAAAAATTTCCAATGTGGTTTTAATTATGAAACATTTCAAAAGCTAAATATATAGAAAATGATATTATAAACAATCATGTACCAACATCAACTTTGAAATACCATACCATATGTAAGTCATATTTGTGGGGAATAAGCTTAGGAATTCCCTGAATCTGCACTGATTGGTTAACAAGACGTAAAAAATTACAAAGCCATAGGATGCTCACACCCAAGTTTGGGTAAACAAGATTAGATATAAAAAGATAGAATGGGGGATGCAAAAGTCCCCCAAAATAGAGTAGGAGGGGCAAAGAGCCCCAGATAGAGGGGAGGCAAGACCCCAATACAAAGGTATATGAGGTAAGCAAGATTAGGTATTCAGGGCAAAAATGCCCCCCAATTTACTACTATAGCAGAAAGTTGCTTTCACAGGAAGGACCAAATTAGGTGAACAGATAAATAAGGCTATAGACCAGCTGTGGGTGAAGTTGCCCAGAGTGAAGCTAATTAACAAAACAAAGGTGCCTTGTTGACCCTGAGGTTACATGCTCTGTCTTGTCCTCTAGACCAGATTGGGTAAACAGAGGTGGGCCCTCCTGTCTACTGTAAACAACCTTCCCCCCAGCTGCCTGCAACCAAGACTTTTTTTTTGTATTAACCCAAACCCCTAACTCCACATATCTTCAAGACCCCCTTTCCCTCACATCCATGAGTTAATAATGTTCACAGTTTCACTGTCCCTTTGTGCACGTCCATCACCATGATTGTAAGCCTTCTGATCCTAATAAAAATGGAGCAAGGACCCTTAATTGGGGCTCCTGTCTTCTCCTGGAAATTGGCCATCTCTTGCATTTTAATTCTGCATCCTGCTTTCTTGCTAGACAAGAAAGAACTCTAGACCCAGAGTCTACGACACATATTTTTTAAAGAAAAAAATATTACAGATATAGTTATAGTGCCATGTGTACCTCTCTTATATTCTAATTGTTTTCTCCTCATAGGTGATGACTATATTGAATTTTACTGAATTTTATATGCATCGTTCATACACAGGAGAGTTTGTGAAATCACTTTTATTATATACCTGTGCATTCATTAATGATATGATAAATAGTTTTGATGTTAAGATTTTAGATACATGATAATATACTGTACATACATATGTAACTTCTATTTTTAATCTAATATTTTGTTAAAGACTTGATGCATTTGAATTAGTTCATTCATTTTCACTGCTGTATAGAATTCTTTGAATGTATATACCAAAATATATTTGTCTACATTTAAATTAATGTATGTTTAAGTGCACTTACTCATTCTACAATTGTTTACAGAGTGTATACTATGTGTTAAATATTTTTCTAAGTGTTGGTTATAGAGGTCTGAATTTTCTTTTCCTTTCTGCCACCAACAGTTTTACTATGAACACTTTTATATATGCTTCACTGTTAAATGTTCATATTTTTAAAAATTTATTTTGGACAGTGAGAGAGAAAGAGTGGGGAGGGGCAGAGAGAGAGGAAGACACATAATCCAAAGCAGTCTCCAGGCTCTGAGCTGTCAGCACAGACCCCCAACACGGGGCTCAAACCCATGAACTGTGGGATCACGACCTGAGCCAAAAGCAAATTTAACTGACTGAACCACCCAGGTGCCCCTGAAATATATACATATTGTCAGAGGATAGATTAGAATTCACTGAAAGGTGGAAATTTCAAGTTTTTAGATATGTGTATCTTTAGCTTTGCTAGATGTTGAGAATAGTTGTACAAATTTATACTCACACATTCATTATGGTAGACATTTTGTTTTTCTCCATCATTGCCAACGTTTATTCCCCAATTAATAGTTCCTGCCAACCGTATAAATGTGAAATCCCATTTTCATTTAAAAAAGTTACATTCACGGGGGTAGGAGCCAAGATGGTGGAACAACATGGAAGTTTTTTGTGTGTCTCACATCCATGAAATACAGCAAAACCAACACTAAACCATCCTACACACCTAGAAAACTGGAGTATTAACACAACAATCTGCACAACCTGAATCACAGAATTCAGCAGGTACGCAGCATGAAGAAGTGAACTTGGGGAGTGAGAAGGTGTAGGAAGGGAGGTGCTTTGTGAGCAGAGAGAGGACAGAGACTGGGGGAGAATAGGGGAAAAGCACCCCTCCCCAAAAGCAGTTGGAGGGAAAGTTGAAAATTAGAAACAGCTGCAGGGACTAAACTAAAAAGGGAGAAAGGAGAAAGGGGAAAGGAGAGGGTTTAAATTCCATTAAGACTGTAAACAAGGGGAGCGCAGTCTGCAACTCCACAGGTCCATACCTGGCAGTGATCTGGTGAGAAGAGCAAGTCCCCAGGAACAGAGCGGGGTCTGGGAGGTCCTCGGGCCACACAGGGAAAAGCAGTCCCCTGCTGGAAGGAAATTTGGTAGAGAGTACTGAAGCCACCTGGTCCCAGCAGAACCCAGAAAACGGCCACATTCGCTGGTGCTGGAACAAGGTCGTTAAGTGTGAAGCCTGGTGTCAGATGTGTGTTGTGATTTTCCATAATCCCTGAAACACTGCTGCTACACTACCTTGTGAACTTTTTTCTGGGGTGGCGGGCACCTGGCCATAGTCTTGGGGTACCAGCAGCAGCAGGAGCCAGCAAGCGTTCCTGGGTGCAGCAGACATTTGGCCATTGCTCAGTGAGACACCCCCCCCCCCTGCAGAGGAGCAGAATAGGTCAAAACTGCAGTCCTTCAGAAGTAAGAGGCCAGGGAAAACAGCCACATCTGTGACAAAACTCAGCAGAGAGGTACTGCCTTGGGCCTGGTCATGGAGAGTGAAAAAGCAGGGAGTGGATGAAAGCTGAAGACAGAGGATGTGTGAGCAATTGCTGATCTGGGGGAACAGACTGGGTAGCTGGGTAGCGCCATTTTCACTGCTGCCATGCATGTGCTTATGCACCTAAGAGCACTGCAACAATCCACCCCAGTAGGCTAGCAACACCATCTAGTGGAGAACAGAACCATTACACTGAGCCCTGCCCAGCTGGGCCAACTTCGCTTTCAAGAATACAAGTCTCACCACTGGCTTACTTTATGGACTCTAAAGTGCTACATAGACTGGCTTCTGGGGGAAAACAAAGTAATTTCAGTCCTACTTCAATTTGTTAGCAGGTCCATCTATTCAATTTTCTTTCTTTTCTCTTTTACACTTATTTTCTTGAATACAGAAAGAAAGTGAACTCATTTTTATTTTCAATTTTTATTAAAAATAATCTTCTATAATTTTTATCACTATATTTTTTACTTTTGTGTAATTTTTTTCAAATTCTATTTTACTTCCATCATTTTATTTTAGTCTACTTCAGTGTATTCCCCTTTTCAAATTTTCAATTTCCTTTTTTCTTTTTTTTCTCTTTTTAGTTTCTTTTTCTTGAATGCAGAAAGATAAAACTTCATTTACACTTTCAATTTCTATTAAATTTTTTTCTTTAATTTTTTTCTATATTTTTTCTTTTATGTAAATTTTTTCAAATTCTATTTACTTCCATCATTTTATTTTAGTCTACTACAGTGTATCCACTTTTTCAACTTTTCAAACGATTTCCTTTTTTTCTTCTTTCTTTTTTTATCTTTTTAAATTTTTTTTCTCTTTTTCGTTTCTTTTTCTTGACTACAGAAAAAGAAAAGGTTCAAATTTAATTTTAATTTTTATTAATTTTCATCAATTATTTTCTACTTTATTCTTTACTTTTGTGTATATTTTTCAAATTCTATTTTACTCCCATTATCGCATTTTAGTCTACTTAAGTGTATTCATTTTTTTCAAATTCTCAAACGATTTCCCTTTTTGTTCTTCCCCCCTATTTTTCCTCTAATCTGTCAAACCACTTTAAACACCCACACCAAAAAACACCTAGAATCTAGCATCATTTATTAGATTTGTGTGTGTGTGTGTTTAACTTTTTTTTAATTTGAATATTTTTTTAATTTTAATTTTTTAATTTCAATTTTTCTACCTCATTAATTCCTTTTCTCCATTCAAAATGACAAAACGAAGGAATTCACCACAAAAGAAAGAGCAAGATGTCTGAACCAGAATTTAGAATCACCATAATAAGAATACTAGCTGGAGTCAAAAATAGATTAGAATCCCTTTCTACAGAGATAAAAGAAGTAAAAAAATAGCCAGAATGAAATTAAAAATGCTATAACTGAGCTGCAATAATGGATGGATACAGCAGTGGCAAGGATGGATGAGGCAGAACAGAGAATCAGTGATATAAAGGACAAATTGATAGCGAATAATGCAGCAGAAAAAAAGAGAAAGATTAAGGCAAAACAGCACAATTCGAGAATTAGAAAATTCAGTGACTCATTAAAAAGGAACAAAGCAGAATCATAGGGGTCCCAGAAGAGGAAAAGAGAGAAATAGGGGTTGAAGGGTTATGTGAGTAAATCATAGTGAAAAACTTTCCTAACTTGGGGAAAGACGCAGACATGAAAATCCAGGAAGCACAGAGGACCTCCATTAGATTCAACAAAATACTCAGGCAAGGAGAGAATCATGAAAGCAGCAAGCGAAAAAAAATTCCTAACCTACAAGGGAAGACAGATCAAGTTTGCAGCAGACATATCCACAAAAACATGGCAGGCCAGAAAAGAGTGGCAAGATATATTCACTGCGCTGAATCAGAAAAATATGCAGCCAAGAATTCTTTATACAGCAAGGCTGTCATTTAAAATAGAAGGAGAGATAAAAAGTTTCCCAGGCAAACAAAAATTAAAGGAGTTTGTGACCACTAAACCAGCCCTGCAATTAATTTTTAGGGGGACTCTCTGAGGGGAGAAAAGATGAAATATATATATATATATATATATATATATATATGTGTGTGTGTGTGTGTAATATATCACTATATATATATATATATATATATATATATATACCAAAAGCAACAAAGATTGGAAAGGACCAGATAACACCACTAGAAACTCCAACTCTACAAGCATCATAATGGCAATAAATTCGTATCTTTCAGTACTCACTCTAAACATCAATGGACTCAATGCTTCAATCAAAATACATATGGTAACAGATTGGATAAGAAAACAAGATACATCTATATGCTGTTTACAAGAGACCCACTTTTGACCTAAAGACACCTTTGGATTGAAAGTAAGGAAATGGGGAACCATCTATCATGCTAATGGTCAACAAAAGAAAGCTAGAGTAGCCATACTTAGACCATCTAGACTTTAAAATAAATACTGTATCAAGAGATGCAGAAGGGCATTATATCATAATCAAGGGGTCTATCCACCAAGAAGACTTAACAATTTTAAACATTTCTGCACCAAATGTGGAACACTCAAATATATAAATCGATTAATCACAAACATAAAGAAATTCATCGATAGTAATGCCATAATAGTAGGAGACTTCATCAACACCCCACTGACAACAATGGACAGATCATCTAATCAAAAAATCAACAAGGAAACAATGGCTTTAATGATACACTGGACCAAATGGACTTAACAGAGATATTCAGAACAATTCATCCTAAAGCAGCAGAATATAAATGCTTCTCCAGTGCACAGGCAACAGTCTTCAGAATAGACCATATACTGGGACACAAATCATCCCCAAGTAAGTACAAAAAGATCGAGATCATACCGTGCGTATTTTCAAAAAACAATGGTATGAAACTCGAAATCAACCACCAGAAAATATTTGGAAAGGTAACAAATATTTGAAGAGAGAAGAACATCCTACTAAAGAATGAATGGGCTAACCAAGAAGTTAAATAGGAAATTAAAAAGTATATAGAAGTCAATGAAAATGATAACACCACAACCCAAAACCTCTGGGATGAAGCAAAGGTGGTCATAAGAGAAAAGTATATAGCAATCCAGGCCTTCCTAAAGAAGGAAGAAAGATCTCAGATACCCAACCTAACCTTATGCCTCAAGGAGCTGGAAAAAGAACAGCAAATAAAACCCAAAACCAGCAGAAGACAGGAAATAACAAAGGTTAGAGCAGAAATTAATGCTATTGAAACAAAAAAAAAAAAAAAGAGTAGAACAGATCAATGAAACCAGAAGCTGGTTCTTTGAAAGAATTAACAAAACTGATAAACCACTAGCCAGTTTGATCAAAAAGAAAAAGGAAAGGACCCAAATAAATAAAATCAAGAATGAAAGAGGAGAGGTCACAACCAACACAGCAGTAACACAAACAATAACAAGAGAATATTATGAACAATTATATGACAATAAAATGGGCAATATGGAAGAAATGGACAAATTCCTGGAAACATATACACTACCAAAACTGAAACAGGAAGAAATAGAAAATTTGAACAGACCCATAACCAGTAAGGAAATGGAACTAGTAATCAAAAATCTCCCGAAAAACAAGAGTCCAGAGTCAGATGGCTTTCCAGGGATATTCTACCAAACATTTAAGGAAGTGTTAACATCTATTCTCTTGAAGCTGTGCCAAAAAATAGAAATGGAAGGAAAACTTCCAAATTCTTTCTATGAAGCCAGCATTACCTTGATTCCAAAACCAGACAGACACCCCATTAAAAAGCAGAACTATAGACCAATTTCCCTGATAAAAATGGATGCAAAAAACCTCAAGCCAACCGGCTCCAACAATACATTAAAAAAATTATTCAACATGACCAAGTGGGATTTATACCTGGGATGCAGGGCTGGTTCAATATCCACAAAACAATTCACGTGATTCATCACATCAAGAAAAGAAAGGCCAAGAACCATATGATCCTCTCAATAGATGCAAAGAAAGCATTTGACAAAATACAGGAACATTTCTTGATAAAAACCCTCAAGAAAGGGGGGATAGAAGGAGCATACCTTGAGATCATAAAAGCCATATATGAATGACCCAGTGGTAATATCATCCTCAATGGGGAAAAGTGAGAGCTTTCCCCCTAAGGTCAGGAATGCGGCACGGATGTCCACTCTCACGACTGTTATTCAACATAGTATTGGAAGTCTTAGCCTTTGCAATCAGACAACACAAAGAAATAAAAAGCAACCAAATCGGCCAGGAGGAAGTCAAACTTTCACTCTTCGCAGATGCCATGATACTCTATATGGAAAACCCTAAAGATTCCACCAAAAAACTGTTAGAATTGATTCATGAATTCAGCAAAGTTGCAGGATATAAAATCAACCCTCAAAAATTGGTTGCATTCTTATACACCAACAATGAAGTGACAGAAAGAGAAATCAAGGAATAGATCCCATTTATCATTGCACAAAAACTATAAAATACCTAGGAATATATCTAAGAATAGAGGTGAAAAATCTATACACTGAAAACTAGAAAGCTTATGAAAGAAATTGAAGAAGACACAAAACATGGAAAAATATTCTATGCTCCTAGATAGGAAGAACAAATATTGTGAAAATGTCGATATTCCCCAAATCAATCTACATATTCAATGCAATCCTTATCAAAATAATACCAATATTCTTCACAGAGCTAGAATAAATAATCCTAAAATTTGTATGGAAACAGAAAATGCCCCAAATAGCCAAAGCGATCTTGAAAAAGAAACCCAATGCAGGAGACATCACAATCCCAGACTTAACACTATACTACAAAGCTGTGATCCTCAAGACAGTATGGTACTGGCACAAAAACAGACATTCAGATCAATGGAACAGAATAGAGAACCCAGAAAAGGACCCACAAATGTATGGCTAACTAATCTTTGACAAAGCAGGAAAGAATATCCAATGGAATCAAGACAGTCTCTTCAGCAAGTGGTGCTGGGAAAACTGGACAGCGACATGCAGAAGAATCAACCTGGACCATTTTCTTGCACCATACACAAAAATATACTCAAAATGGATGAATGAAAGACCTCAATGTAAGACAAGAAGCCATCAAAATCTTCGAGGACAAAGCAGGCAAAAACCTTTTTGACTTTGGCCGCAGCAACTTCTTAGTCAACACGTGTCCGGAGGCAAGGGAAACAAAAGCAAAAATGAACTACTGGGACCTCACCAAAATAAAAAGCTTCTGCACAGCGAAGGATACAATCAGGCAACTAAAAGGCAACCAACAGAATGGGAGTAGATATTTGCAAATGGCATATCAGATAAAGCATTAGTACCCAAAATCTGTAAAGAATTTATCAAACTCAACACCCAAAAAACAAATAATCCAGTGAGGACATGGGCAAAAGACATGAATAGACACTTCTCCAAAGAAGACATCCAGATGGCCAACCGACACGTGAAAAAATGCTCCACATCACTCATCATCAGGGAAATACAAATCAAAACCACAATGAGATACCACCTTATACCTGTCAGAATGGCTAACATTAACAACTCAGGCAACAACAGATTTTGGGGAGGATGCAGAGAAAGTGGATCTCTTTTGCGTTGTTGGTGGCAATGAAAGCTGGTGCAGCCACTCTGCCAAACATTATGGAGGTTACTAAAAAACTAAACATAGAACTACCCCTGGACCCAGCAATTACAATACTAGGCACTTATTCACGGGATACAGGTGTGCTGTTTTGAAGGGGCACATGCACCCCCATGTTTATAGCAGCACTATCAACAATAGCCAAAGTTTGCAAGAAGCCCAAATGTCCATCGATGGATGAATGGATAAAGAAGATGTGGTACATATATATATATATATATATATATATATATATATACACACACAATGAAGTATTACTCGGCAATCAAAAAGAATGATATCTTGCCATTTGCAACTATGGGGATGGAACTGGAGGGGATTATGCTAAGTGAAATTAGTCAGTCAGAAAAAGACAAAAATCATATGAAGACTTTAAGAGACAAGGCAGATGAACATAAGGGAAGGGAAACAAAAATTATATAAAACAGGGAGGGTGAAAAAACAAAAGAGACTCGTAAATATGGAGAACAAACTGAGGGTTATGGGAAGGGTGTGGGTAGGGTGGATGGGCTAAATGGGTAAGGGACACTAAGGAAGCTACTCCTGAAATCACTGTTGCACTATATGCTAATTTGGATGTAAATTTAAAAAATTAAAAAATAGTAAATAAAAATAAATAGTTACATTCACAGGGAGCCTGGGTGGCTCAGTTGGCTTAGTGTTTAACTTGGCTCGGGTCATGGTCTCATGATTTGTGAGCTCAAGCTCCACGTTGGGCCCTGCACTGACTACTCAGAGCCTGAAGCCTGCTTCAGATTCTATGTCTTCCTCTCTCTCTGCCCCCTCCCCTTCTCACACTCTGTCTCTCTGTCTCTCAAAAATTAATAAATGTTAGAAAATAAAAAAAGTAATATGTGCATTTACTTAATTATTAATAACACTGAACATTTTTAAGATGTTTTCTGCCATGCTTTTTTCTTCATTTTATTTGTTTTTGAGAGAGAGAGAGCACACATGTAGAGGGTAGGGGTAGAGGGAGGTAGGCTTAATCTTAAGTAGGCTCCATGGCCAACATGGAACCCAATATCAGGCTCAATCTCATGACCTGAGCCAAAAAGAGTTGAACATTTAACTTACTGAGACATTAACGTGCCCCCGCCATTCTCTCTCTTTAACTTACCTATTAATAGATTTTCCCAGGGAGTTAAGACGGCAGAGTAGGAGCAGGACCTTATGCTTGCCTCAGCTCTTGAACACAACTACATAATTATCAAATAATTCTGTAAACCCACGAAATCAATCTGAGAACTGAAAGAACAAACTGCACAACTAAAGGGAGAAAAAAGGTCACATTGTGTAAGGTAGGAGACGTGATTTCATTTGGGGGAGAAAAGAGCCAGGGAGCTCTGATCATGGAGAGAGGAGACAGAGAGACAGATCAATAAAGCAGCATGTAGGAGATTGCACAAGAAAACACTTCCTCAAAACCACTAACTGGGAATATAAGAAGGGCTATTTTTTACAAGTTTTTAAAAGCAGTGGAGATGAAAGTTTGAAGCTTTAAAATTCCCACTATAAACAGGGTCAAGCCTAGTGGATGTAGCATTGCTCTTCTGGAGAAAGGCAGAAGTCCAGGAGAGGTCAGCATGTCTTAGGATCCCTTAGGTCAGGCTGGAAGAGACAGTTCCCCTTCCTGGAGTGCATTTGCAAGAAGTGGTACTGCCTCTCCCAGGATAAAATAGCCCACAGGCATCATTGAGCTTCCCATTTATTAGCAGTGATACCTGATGAGGACAGCTAATCTGGATGCCGGTTTTTTGCCACGCTTTATCATAAAATCACAGCACCTGTGTGGTCCTGCAACTGCTTTTCTGGAACAAACCAGTAGCAGTCACAGCAGAGAAAGACCCTCCCCCGAGGATCATCATGGGTTCACGCTGTACTGGATCCCTAAAATTAGGAATAATTAAATCCAGCCTCACACCTGAGATAAAATAACAGGAGTACTGTGCCACCCTGTGGGCAGATGGCTTGGACAAAGACAGGATGAAGGCAGGGATCTGATGGAAACCTGGGACAAAATCAGGATTGTTTGCATTGCTGTGAGGACTTCCTGAACAGCAGTGGATGTCAACTCCTCTCTCTTGGGAATGCAGGTAGGGGATACTAGCTGGGTTTGATTAAAGCATATGAGAAACCAGAAAGACACTTATGGCAGAAATAAAAGACCTAAAAACCAGGTAGCCCAAAATTTTAAAATGCAAAAGTTGAGATGCAAAGCTAACTTATTGTAATGACCACAGGATCGGAAGAAGTAGAGGAACAAATAAGTAATATAGAAGATAAAAATATGAAAAATAATGAAGCAGAAAAGAAGATGTCAAAAGACATTGGATCACAAATGTAGACTTACAGAAATCAACAATTCCACAAAGCATATTAATATTCATGACATAGGAGTCCCAGAAGAATAAAAGAGGGAAAAGGGGGCAGAGGATTATTTGAGAAAATTACAACTGAAAACTTCACTAAACTGGGGAAGGAATGGGACATCCAAATTCAGGAGGCAGAGAACTCCAATCAAAATCAACAAAAGCCAGCCAACACCAAAATATATCATAGTAAAGTCTGCAAAATATGGAGATAAGGAAAGAATCCTGGAAGCATCAAGGGAAAAAATTAACCTACAAGGGAAGACAAATAAGGTTAGTATCAGACCTATTCACAGAAACTTGGTAGACCAGAAGTGAGTAACATGCTATATTCAACTTGCTGAATGGGAAACATATGCAGCCAAGAAGACTTTATCTACCAAGGCTGTCATTCAGAATAGGAGAGATAAAGTGCTTCCTAGACAAAAACTAAAGGAGTTTGTGACCACTAAACTAACCCTACTGAAATATTAAAGGGGACTCTTTGAGTATGAAAGTCATACAGAGAAAGACAGATGCCATGTTTTCACTCTTACATGGATCCTGAGAAACTTAACAGAAGGCCATGGGGGAGGGGAAGGAAAAAAAGTTAGGGAGGGAACCAAAACATAAGAGACTCTTAAAAAATGAGGACAAACTGACGGTTGATGGGGAGTGGGAAGGAGGGGAAGGTGGGTGATGGGTATTGAGGAGGGCACCTGTTGGGATGAGCACTGGGTGTTGTATGGAAACCAATTTGACAATAAATTTCCTATTAAAAAAAAAGAAAGACAAAAATTATTAATGACTAGAAAGTAACAGAGAACATTTCCATTATCACTGACTTTAAAGGTAATAAAATGGCACTAAAGTCATTTCTATCAATAATAAATCTGAATGTAAATGTACTAAATGCTCCAATTAAAGGATGTAGGGTATCAGAAAGGATAAAAAGAGACAAAGACTCATCTATATGCTACCTACAAGAGACACATTTTTTTATTTGACACCTCCAGATTAAAAGTGAAGACGTGGAAAAACATTTATCATGTAATGAATGCAAAAAGATATCCAGAGGATCTATATTTATAACAGAAAAATTAAATTTAATTTTTAAAAAATATTTATTTTTGAGAGAGAGAGAGATTGAGTGTGAGTGGTGGAGGGGCAGAGAGAGAGGGAGACACAGAATCGGAAGCAGGCTCCAGGCTCTGAGCTGTCAACACAGAGCCTGATGTGGGGCTTGAACTCATGAAGAGCAAGATCAAGATCTGAGCCAAAGTCGGACGCTCAACTGACTGAGCCACCCAGACACCCCAGAAAAACTAGATTTTAAACCAAAGACTATAACAAGAGATGAAGAAGGACATTGATAATATGAAAAAGGGGACTATCAAACAAGAATAACAATTGTAAATAATGTATGCCCCCAACTTGGAACAGCCAAATATATAAATAAAACCATAACAAACATAAGGAAATACATTGATAATAAGAAAGTAATAATAGCGGAAATTGACACCCTACTTACAGCAATGGACAAATAACTTAAGCAGAAAATAAACAAGGAAAGAATGGCTTTGAATGACACCCTGGACCAGAAGGACCTGACACATATATTCAGAATATTTCATCCTAAACCATCAGTATACATTCTTTTCAAGTGAACATGGAACATTGCTAAAATCATATACTGGGTCACAAATCAGGCCACAACAAATACACAAATATTGAGATCATAGCATACATATGTTCAGACCATGACACTATGAAACTGGAAATGAAACATAAGACAAAATTTGGAACGACCAAAAAAATGCATGGTTAAAAACATCCTCCTAAAGAATGAATAGGTGGTCCAAGAAATTAAATAGAAAATAAAATCATATGAAAGCAAATGAAAATAAAAACTTGACAGTCCATAACCTTTGGGGTGCAGATAAAGCAGTCCTAAAAGACAAATATATAGCAATACAGACCTAACTCATGAAGCAAGAAGAATATGAAATAAAAACCCTAACTTTAACTTTACACCTACAGGAGTTAGGAAAGATATACCAAAAAGAAAAAAAAATGCCTAAGGCCATTAGCAGAAGAAAAATAACGAAGGTGAGAGTAGAAATAAATGACATAGAAACAAAAACAAGCAGAAAAGCTCAACAAAACTAAGAGTTTATTCTCTGAAAGAATTTATGAAATTGATAAACTCCTAGCCAAAGTATCAAAAAGAAGAAAAACCCAAATAAAGAAAATCACAAATGAAAGAGGAGACATCACAACCAACACCACAGAAATATAAATAATTATTAGAGGATATTATGAGAAATTATGTCAACAAATTAGGCAATCTGGAAAAAATGGATAAATTCCTAGAAACATATAATATAACAAAACTGAACCATGAAGAATTAAAAATTTTGAACACAGCCATAAACAGCAAAGAAATTGGGTCAGTAATCAAAAATCTCCTAACAGGACTGCCTGGGTTGCTTGGTTGAGCATCCAACTCTTGATTTTAGATCAGGTGGTGAGTTTGAGGCCCATGTCTGTGTGGAGCCTGCCTACAATTTTACTTCTTCCCTTTCTCTCTGTCCCTCCCCTTCTCAGCCCCTCTCTCTCAAAATAAATATATGAACTTAAAAAAAAGTCTCCCAACAAATAAAATTCCAGGGCAAGTTGGTTTCCCAGGGTAATTCTACCAGACATTTAAATAAGAGATAATACTTATTCTTCTGAAATTGTTCCGAAAATAGAAATAGAAGGAAAACTTTCAAACTTATTTTTCAAAACCAGAATTATCTTAGTTTCGAAACCAGAAAAAGTCCTCACTAAAATGGAGAAGTACAGGCCAATATCCATGATGAATGTAGATGCAAAAATTCTCAACAAGGTACTAGCAAATCGAATCCAACAGCACATTAAAAGAATCTTTCACCATGATCAACTGGGTTTTATTCCTGGGCTGTAGGGCTGGTTCAATATTCATAAATCAACCAATGTTATACTCCACATTAATAAAAGAAAGGATAAGAACCATAAGATCCTCTCAATAATTCATAAAAAAAACATTTAACAAAATACAGCATCCATTCTTGATCAAAACCCTCAACTAAGTAGGGATAGAGAGAACATACCTCAACATATGAAAGACTGACAGATAATATCATCCTCAATAGGGAAAAACTGAGAGCTTTTCCTCTATGGTCAGGAACAAGACAGGGATGTCAAGTCTCACCATTTTTATTTAACATAGAACTGGAAGACCTAGCCTCAGCAATCAGAAAACAGAAAGAAATAAAAGACATCCAAGTATGCAAAGAAGAAGTCAAACTTTCACTAGTTGTAGATGGCATGATACTCTGTGTAGAAAACCCCAAATACTTCACTAAAAATTGCTAGAACTGATACACAAATTCAACAAATCACAGGATATAAAATCACAGTAGAGAAATCGGTTGCATTTCTATACATCAGTAATGAATAAGCAGAAAGAGAAATCAAGGAATCGATCCCATTCACAATTGTACCAAAAACCATAAGATACCTAGGAATAAACCTACTCACTGAGGTAAAAGATCTGTACTCTTAAAACAATAGAGCACTAATGGAAAACAAAATTGAAGATGACACAAAGAAATGGAAAAAAACATCGTATGCTCATGGTTTGGAAGAACAAATATTTTTAAAATATCTGTATTACCCAAAGCAATCTACACATTTAATGCAATCCATATCAAAATACCAACAGCATTTTTCACAGGGCTTGAAGAATCAATACTAAAATTTGTATGGAACCACGAAAGACCCCATATAGCCAAAATAAATTATATTACAAATTATATTTTGTAACTGTGTGTGTGTGTGTAATTTGTATGTGTGTATGTAACACACATACACACACACACACACACAATTACAAATCAGTACTTATCCAAATACTATGGTACTGACACAAAAATAGACACATAGAATAATAGAACAGAATAGAAAACCCAGAAATGAACCCACAACTCTATAGTCAACTAATCTTTGACAAAACAGGAAATAATACCCAATGGAAAAAAGCAAATCTCATCAGCCAATGGTATTGTGAAAACTGGACAGCAACATGCAAAAGAATGAAACTGGACCACTTTCTTACACCATACACAGAAATAAAATTCAAATGGATGAAAAACCTAAATGTGAGACAGGAAACCATAAAAATCCTAGAGGAGAACACAGACAGTAACCTCTTTGACATTGACAGTAGTAACTTCTTACTAGATTTGTCTGCTGAGGCAAGGGAAACAAAAACAAAAATAAGCTATGTCTTTGTTTTCTCTATGTATATTTTTTTCTTATTCTTTGGTCTTTCGCAACTATGTTAACTAAAATTATCTCAAAGCTTCCCTCCATGTTTTTAATTTGCTTTTTATCCATATCTGTTCTTTGCTCTTTCTAGTTTATTTATTAATTATATAAATATGTTTTGATCCTTGATTTATTATCTTAAGTCAATAATATTGTTTTTTCTCTCAACAGCCACTTCATTTTATTTAATCTAAGTTGTTCTTAGGTACCAAACATTTGTGATGACTTTCTTTGTGTCCCTTGGGTTATATTTTCTTCTAGTATCTCTAGTATAGTTTCTTTCTCTGTCCTTTGTATTAAAAGGTGTATCACTATATTTTACTTTTACTGTAACACGTTGCCATAATTTCCATGTCAATTTTTTTTTAGCTTTTCCACTCTATGGAATTCCTGTGACTTTGTCTAGACTTTTTCTTTTTTTAAGCTCTCATATAATACGGGTGACTGAAACTCCTTGCCAATCCTTTTGAGAGTTAAGTTTCCAATAAGGAGTTATTTAAGGGTGGCTATTTTTGTTCCATCCATTTTTTTCTGTAATCTACATCTATGGAGAGAGAAAGGACAATTTTGATCTTGGCTTTCCTTTCCCAATATTTGTTATATCTGCTGTACCAAGATGTACTACCTAGTTGTGAAGTGTATTTCATTCTTTCAATGTATATTTTAAATTAATATTTACTCCACTAATTCTTCATTTATCTTTAGAATGTTCACTTCTGTCAGAAAATTCAGTCTCATAACTTCCTGTATTTTACAAGTATATCATCAGCATTTTTCTCTCTTAAGAGTTTCAGAGTAATGATATCCAACTATTCTGCTTTTACACATTTGGTAAAATTAATATAAACATTCAGGTTTTTGTGGAATCACCATTATAGTTACTAACATGTAAGGATGGAGTAGGTCTTGCTGTATCCCTTTCTAAGATGGGCCCTGCCACATTATTACATCTTTTTTTTTTTTCTTACCTGCCACTTTTTGAAGCTAATTACATTTTCCTGTACCTCTCTCCTTGTTAAGAGTTTGCTAGCTTTTTCATATTACTTTTTATCTTTTTCTTACATTTTTTGCTGTTTTTTCTTATTAATATGTGCTGTTTTTATTAATTGTTCTTTTAACCAAAAATCTGAAGATTAAAGGAGGAATATTCTCTTAGGAAGTTTTTTTTCCTTTCCATTGAAAACTGAAAATCTAAAAATTTGCTTTAATGTGGTCCAAGTCTAGAATTTTTAGAATATGAAAAAATGACTTTATGTCCCATGGCTGAGTGATTTTAAGAATGTCTTATTGTAAATAATACTTTCTGAACTATTGAAAATTATAAAGGCCCATTGACTGTGAAAACATGAAATTTGGCTCCCATAAAAATAGTGGGAATCTAGATCACACAAAATTATATGAAAAAGATATATATTTTTTCACATTGAACATGTTTTGTGTGTGCAAATAATGTCAGAATTCTTATTTAAAGCCACAAACCAAAATCCATAATGCTTCCTTGAAATAATTTATGTTTATTTTCATTATTTTATTTTAGTCTTATCCATTATATTACTAATATAAAAATATTAAAATTTCTTCATGTGATATCATTTTGATATTTAGATATGACTTAATATGGCATTAATGTTAACAAATGGAAAAGATCTATCACTTAATCATATAAATTAGAGATGAAAAAGACGTATTGATCAACTTATCCAGCCTCCTCATTTTCTAAATACATATTTGGTTTTAATAAGAGTCATGGATTTTCTGTGAAACAGAAAACATATTGATTTGGTTTTATGCCAAAGGTCTAAATAAAAATTGAGTCCTAATGGGACAATGTAAAACCCTATTTTAAGTTTATGATACTCAGCTGAAGTTATGCATTATTACACTTTGTTTTCCTAGCAGTTATGTATACATATCATCATTTTTTTCAATGGGAAAGTACTATGTATGAGTTACAATTATTTCAATGGCACCTAAAACCTGACTTAGTAGAGCTATTGACAGGAAGAGAGTGAGGTCTAATTGCATCTGGCATGACTTGTATAGTTAATAACAACTTGTACTTCTGTCTAATCTATAAGATACATATTTGTAGGCAATATGTTAGCAACCAAAAATGTATAGCTTTAAAACTTATCTTCCACATTGTTTTTCATCAATTTCTACTCTGTACATAACTGGAAAACCAGAAATCAATTTACATTAAATTTTCACTGGGGTAGATACAGCCCTTTAAAATTATGAGCACACATTATTTATATTTAAGAAGTTAGTACTAAGAATCTTGATTCCAAAGTTATACACATGCCTATCAAATGTAAAAACAAACAAAAAAAAGTAAAAAAGGCACTGTTGAAGTATAATATCACTTAGGCAGTTAAAACACAGGAAATGTACCAAAGAAAAAAATGGATGAGGATTGGAACAAACAATTTTAAAACAGATCTGGCAAAATTTGAAAGTAGAAAAATACTTGAATGTAATAAAAATATTAACTTAAATGACTACAAATAATATGGTGGGAAATTGGTGTTCTATGACTTTTATCTTAAAATTGCCTGCATCTAGTAATAATAATAATAATAATAATAATAATAAAATTGAGGTTTTGGTTTATAAATTGTTTTATTGTAAAAATTTTCATCCTTCATACATAACAGATGCACAAAAAAGAAATGTTTATTAATTGTTCTTCTAAAAAATAAACTGCTTACTTTGAAAGCCTTGATATTTTTGCATGCTGTGAACTGGAGAAGTATGTAAATATTTTAATATGATGGAAAACCATATTTATTTTTTTTAATTGGCAACATTATAAGTCAAAAACATGATAAAACATCACAGTATATTTCCAAATGCTTTGAATTTTAATATGCTTGAAGTTAAGGCAATAAGTAATTTTAGGGATTTTCCCTTGAGCAACATAGTTTTCTGTACATACAATTATTCTCTGAGTGTATTAGGTAATTCTATTGTTCCCACAGATGTATGCACATCTATAAATCATTAATGAGGCAGTTAACTGAAACAAAACTATAAAATATTTGCACTACCTGGCAGAGGACTGCTTCAATTGACTTCTAGTTATTTACAATTAATTTTTCCTTTTTGGATAATGATCGTAAGTAATTTAGGATTCTTTTATTCACATAGAAATTAGATGTTGTCTATTTATCCAAATATTTTTTTCTATGTAACAGAAACTTTCAGTGACCAACATGGGGACTGAGGTAATATTTTTTTACTAGACTAAATGCTATCCCACTCTCCTTGCTACACTACCTGCCACCTAAAGGAGCAGGGACAATTGATGTCCAGAAATGAAAAGAAAACACATGTGACCAAAAGTAAGGAGAATGAGCCCACATTCGGAAATGTGTTTATTGATTCCTTGCTTTTGAAGGAATATTTTATTTATTTTTTTAACGTTTATTTATTTTTGAGACAGAGAGAGACAGAGCATGAATGGGGGAGGGTCAGAGAGAGGAGACACAGAATCCGAAACAGGCTCCAGGCTCTGAGCTGTTAGCACAGAGCCCGACACGGGGCTCGAACTCACGGACTGCGAAATCATGACCTGAGCCACCCAGGCGCCCCTTGAAGGAATATTTTAATGAAATAATACATTTAAAATCCAGTATAGTTAACATACAGTATTGTATTAGTTTCAGGTGTACAATATAAGGATTCAATATTACTATGATTTACTCAGTGTTCATGATGAGTATTTAAAGTGTACTCTTTAAGCTCCATCACCTATTTCACCCAGCCTCCTACCTACCTCCATTCTGGTAAATATGTTTGTCCTCTATAATGAAGAGTCTGTTCATTGTTTTCTCTCTACCTTTCTTTTTTAACACTTTGCTCCTTTGTTTTGTTTCTTAAATTCCACATATGAGTGAAATCATATGGCACTTGTCTTTCTCTGACTGACTGGTTTCACTTAATATTATAATTTCTAGCTCTATCCATGTTGTTGTAAAGTATTTCATTCCGTGTGTGTGTGTGTGTGTGTGTGTGTGTGTATCACATACTCTTTATTTGTACATCGATCAATGTACATTTATGCTGCTTTCATAATGTGGTTATTGTAAACAATGCTAAAATAAACACAGGGGTGCATGTATACCTTTGAATTAGTATTTCTCTATTTGGGGGGTAAATGCCCATTACTGTGATGAATGGACAACAGGGTAGTACTATTTTCAACTTTATGAGAAACAGCCATAGAGTTTTCCAGAGTGGATTCACTGGGTTGCCTTTCCACTAACAATACACGAAGACACCTATTTCTTTATATCTTTGCCAGCACTTCTTGTTTCTTATGTTTTTATTTTAGACATTTTGACAGGTATGAGGTAATATCTCATTGTAGTTTTGATTTACATTTCCCTGATGATGAGTGATGTTGAGCATATTTTCGTGTGTCTATTGACCATTTAGATGTCTTTTTTTGGAAAAATGTCTATTCATATCTTCTATACATTTTAAATTAGATTATTTGTTTCTAGGACGTTGAATTTTATAAGTTGTTCAAATATTTTGGTACAGACCTTTTATCATATATGTCATTTGTAAATATCTTCTCCCATTGCATAGGCTACCTTAGTTTTTTATTGTTTCATTCATGTGAATTTTTTTTATTTTGATTAAGTCCCAATAGTTTATTTTTGCTTTTTTTAAATCTTGCCTCTAAAGAACTATGAGGAAAGAAGTTGCTACAGCTCATGTCAAAGCAGTTACTGTATGTGTTCTCCTCGAGGATTTTTATCGTTCCGGTCTAACATTCAGGTCTTTTATCCATTTTGCGTTTATTTTTGTGTAAGGTGTTAAGAAATTGGTCCTCTTTCATTCTTTTACCTGTTGGTGTCCAGGTTTCCCAACACCATATGCTGATGAGACTGTCTTTCCACATTGTATATTATTTCCTGCTTTGCTGAATATTAACTGACATATAGCAGTGAGTTTATTTATTTCTAGGTTTTATATTGTTCTATCGCTCTATGTGTCTACTTTTGTGCCAGTACAATATTGTTTTGATCATTACTGCTTTATAACACAACTTGAAGCCTGGAATTGTGATGTCTCCAACTTTCATTTTCCTTTTTCAAGTTTTCTTTCACTATTTGGGGTCTTTTGTGGTTCCATTCAAATTTAAAAATGTTCCAGCTCTGTGAAAAAAAAAAAAAGCTGTTGGCATATTTATAGGGATCGTATTAAAAGTGTAGATTGATTTGGGTAGTATAGACATTTTAAAAATATTTGTTCTTCCAAACCATTAGCATGGAATATTGTTACATTTTCTAGATCCTCTTTAATTTATTTCATCAGTGTTTCATAGTTTCAGAGTATGGGCCCTTAACCTCCTTGGTTAGGTCTACTCCCAGGTATCTTATTGTTTTTGGTGCAATTGCAAAGGCAATTGATTCCTCCATTTCTCTTTCTCTTGCTTCATTTTTCTCTCTCTTGCTTCATTTTTGGTGTATACAAATACAACAGATTTCTATATGTTAATTTTGTATCATGCAACTTTACTGAACTCATTTATTGAATGTAGCAGATTTTTGGAGAAGTATTTCAGATTTTCCTATTTATTTATTTAGTCAAGTTTTTAAATTCCACTTAGTTAACATTCATTATAATATTACTTTCAGGTATAAAATTTAATGATTCATCACTTACATACAACACCCAGTTCTCATTACAAGTGTCCACCTTAACATCCATTACCATTTAACACATACCTCCAGCCACCACCCCTCCAGTGACACTTAGTTCCTTCTTTACAGTTAAGAGTCTGTTTAATGGTTTGCCTCATTCCTTGTTCCCATGTTCATTTGTTTTGTTTCTAAACTACACATGAGTGAAACCATATGCTTGTTTTCTCTGTCTTCTTTCACTTTCTACTTTAATATGCATCTTTGTAAATAGCAAGGTTTTATTCTTTTTTATGGCTGTGTAATATTTCCCTGTATGTATATAAACTTCATCTCCTTTGTGTAATATTTCTTTGTATGTATATACACTTCACCACCTTTATCTATTTGTCCATGGACATTTGTGATTGTTCCATAATTTCGTTATTGTTGATAATGCTGCTAAAAACATTGCGGTGCATGTATCCCTTCAAATCAGTATTTTTGTATCCTTTGGGCATATGCCTAGTAGTGCAATTACCTGATCATAAGGTAGTTTGATTTTTAACTTTTTCAGAAATCTCCATAATGTTTTCCAGAGTTTATGTATGAGTTTATTCCCACCAACAGTGTAAGAGGGTTCCTTTTTCTCTGTATCCTTGCCAACATCTGTTCTTTCCTTAATAGTTAACTTTAGACATACTGACAGTTGTGAGTTGATATCTCATCGTGATTTTGATTTGTATTTCCCTGCTGATGAGTGATGCTGATCATTTTTTCATGTATCTGTTTGTCAACCTGATGCCTTCTTTGGAAAAAATGTCTATTCATGTCTTCTTCCCAGTTTTTAAAAAGTTTATTTATGTGTGTGTGTGTGTGTGTGTGTGTGTGTGTGTGAGAGAGAGAGAGAGAGAGAGAGAGAGAGAGAGAATAGCCTAAGCAGACTCTGAGCTGTCACTGTGAAGCCCAATGTGGGGCTCAGACCCAAGAATTTTTAGATTGTGACCTGAGCCAAAACCAAGACTCAGATGCATAACCAACTGAGCCACCCAGGCACTACTGCCCATTTTTTAAAATGTTTATTTATTTTTGAAAGGGAGACAGAGAGCGAGCAAGGGATGGTCAGAGAGAGAGGGAGACACAGAATCTGAAACAGGCTCCAGGCTCTGAGAGGTCAGCTGCCGACGACGTGAGGCTCAAACTCACGAACTGTGGCATTATGACCTGAGCCAAAGTCAGACACTTAACCAACTGAGCCACCCAGTTGCCCAGCCCATTTTTTAACTGGATTATTTGTTTTTGGCTGTTAAATCTTATAAGTTCTTTATAGATTTTTGATACTAACCCTTTATCAGATATGTCATTTCAAGTATCTTCTCCCATTTCACAGGTTGCCTTTTAGTTTTCTTGTTTCCTTCACTGTCCAGAAGGTTTTTATTTTGATGAAGTCCCAATAGTTTACTTTTGCTGTTGTTTTCTTTGCCACAGGAAACATAACTGGTAAGAAGTTGCTACAGCCATTGTCAAAGAGGTTACTACCTGTGTCCTTCTCTAGCATCTTTATGATTTCCTATCCCTCATTTAGCTCTTTCATCCATTATTAATTTATTTTGTGTGTGGTGTAAGAAAGTGGTCCAGGTTTATTCTTTTCCACGTTGCTTTCTAGTTTTCCCAATGACATTTTTTAAGAGACACTTTTCCATTTGATATTCTTTCTGCTTTGTTGAAGATTAGCTGACCATGTACTTGTGGGTCCACTTCTTAATTTTCTACTCTGTTCCATTGATCTATGTGTCTGTTTTTTGTGCCAGTATCACACTGTCTTGATAACTACAACTTTTAATATAGCTTGAAGTCTGGAATTGTGATGCCTCCATATTTGCTTTTCTTTTTTTCACGATTGCTTTGGATATTGGAGGTCTTTTGTGCTTCCATACAAATTTGAGGATAATGTTTTCTAGTTCTGTGAAAAAAAAATATGTTGGTATTTAGAAAGGGATTGCATTAAATGTATAGGTTGTTTTTGTTAGTATTAACATTTTAACAATAATTTTATTCCAATCAATGAGCATGGAATGTTTTCCCATTAATTTGTGTCAGCTTCATTTTCTTTCACAAGTGTTTGTAGTTCAGAATATAGATCCTTTACCTCTTTCCTTAGGTTCATTCCTACATATTTTACACTTTTTGGTGCAATTTGGTGCAATTCCTTGATTTATCTTTCTGTTGCTTCATTATTGGTGGTGTATAGACTACAACAGATTTCTGTACATTGATCCTGTATCCTATGACTTTATTTAATTTGTGTGTCAGTTCTAGAAATTGTTTGGTGAAGTCTTTTGGGTTTTCTACATACGTATCATATTATCTGCAAGTAGTGAAAGTTTAACTTCTTCCTTGCCAGTTGGATACCTTATATTTCTTTTTGTTATCTGATTGTTAAGGCTAGAACTTCCAGTACTATGTTCGATAACATTGGTGTAAGTTGATATCCCTTTATTTCTCCTGACCATAGTGGAAAAGCTCAGCTCAGCTTTTCCACATTGAAGATGATATTAGCTGTGTTGTTGTTGTTGTTGTTGTTGCTGTTTTAATTTGGCCTTTATGATGTTGAGGTATTTTCCCTCTATCCCTACCTAGTGTAGGGATTTTATCATGAATGGATGTTGTACTTTGTGAAATGCTCGTCTGCATCTATTGAGAGGATCATATGGTTCTTAACTTTTCTTTTATTAATGTGGTGTATCATGTTGTTTTATTTGTGAATATTGAACCACGCTTGTGTCCTAGGCATACATCCCAATTAATCATGGAGAATTATTCTTTTAAAGTGCTGCTGGGTTCAATTTGCTAGTATATTTTCGAGAATTTTTCCATCCATGTTCATCAGGGATATTGGCTGTAGTTCTCTTTTTTAAGTGGAGTCTGTTTCTGGTTTTGGAATCAGGGTAATGGTAGCCTCATAGAATGAATTTGGGGGGTTTTCCTCCATGTATATTTTTTAGAATAGTTTGATATGACTAGGTATTAACTCTTCTTGAAATGTTTAGTAGAATTCCCCTGTGAAGCCACCTGGCTTTGGAATTCTTATTCCTGAGGGGTTTTGACTAATGATTTAATTTCTTTGTTTGTTATTGGTCTGCTCAATTTTTCTGTTTCCTCATGTTTCAATATTTGCTGTTTATATGCTTCTAGAAGTTTATTCATTTCTTCCAGATTGTCCAATTTGTTGATACATAGTTTTTTAATAATGTCTTATAGTTGTTTTAATCTCTGCTGTGTTGATTGTTATTTCACCTCACTACTTTGTGATTTTATCTCACTACTTTATTTATTTATTTATTTATTTATTTATTTATTTAATTCCCTTTCCTTTTTGATAAGTCTGGCCAAAGATCTATCAATTTCATTAAAAAAAAAAAAAACTAGCTCCTGGTTTTACTGATCTGTTCTATTATTTCTTAGTTCTATATCATATATTTCTGCTTTAATATTTATTATTTCATTTCTTCTTCTGGGTTGGGGCTTTATTTGTTGTTCTTTTTCTAGCTCCTTTAGGTGTAAGGTTAAGTTGTTTATTTGGGATTTGTTTTTGCCCTCTGAGGTAGGCTTTCACTGCTCCTAAGGCCAACATTGCAGCATACCAAAAGTTTTGGGCCATGTGTCTTCATTTTCATTTGTTTCTATGTAATTTTTTAATGTCTTTTTTTAATCTTTGTTAACAGGTTATTGCTTAGTAGCATGTTGTTTAACCTCCATGTATTTGAAGCCTTTGCAATTTTTTTTTCTTGTCATTGACTTCTAGTTTCATAACCTTGTGGTCATAGAAGGTACATTGTATGGCTTCAATCTTTTCGTTTGTTTGTTTCTTTGTTTAGGCCTCATTTGTGACCCAATATGTGATATGTTATGGAAAATGTCCTATAAGGACTTGAAAAGAATGTGTACTCTGATCTTTTAGGATGGATTGCTCTGAAAATATCTGTTAAGTCCATCTGCTGAGTATGTCATTCAAAGCCATCGTTCCCTTCATTATTTTCTGTTTAGATGGTCTGTCCGTTGATGTAAGTGGGGGAGTTAATGTGCTCACTGTGGCAGCAGGCCAGTTAGAGGGCCCAAGGTTTTCTCCCATCCATGCTATTAAGATGGAAGGGGGAGCATAAATTGCATCAGACAACCTCTTCCACCTGCAGAGCATTCCAGAAGCTCACCCCACCATTTTCAGGAGTTCTAGAGCTAGCTCTTTTATATGTTAATTGCTTTTTTAAACTTAGGCTTTTTGTTTTAAATTTCTGTGCCCCAAATGTGACCATGGCTGGTGTGAGCTATGCGACAAAGGGTTTGATGAAGCGGCAAGTTGGTTATGGTGTCTGTACCGGCTCTGGTATCTACTTTCATCTTTTTTCTGTGCCCAAGCGCAGAGGAATAGGTTCCTGGTTATTCAGTACTATCCCTGCCCACTGCAGTTCATAGCATTGTGAGTGGGGATTCCCTTTATTACCGTGTCTCCATCTTTCTCGCTTAGCCATTCTCTCCATCTATTGTTGTGCAGAAGCTGTTCAGTTGGCCCTAAGTTCTTCAGGAAGAATTGTGCTATAAATACCTGTGCGTTGGTGTGTTTTGTGGAGGAGGCGAGTCAGGGTCTTCCTACATTGCCTTCTTGCACTGGAATCTCCTCCCAATTATCTACTTTTAAAGCTTCAACTGATCCTCCTTCTAATTCTCATAGTTTGAACAACCACCTCACATTTAAAATAAGGTTTGATAGATGAATTTGAGTTGCATGGTTCTGCATTTTCCCTTATAATCATGATTTCAAAGAACACACTATCTTTATCCTTAGGTAATACCTTTCTTTATATCCTTATACTTCTACATTCTTCATTTGTCTCTCTTTTTCCTTATATTTTCTCACTTCTCTTCAAATACTGCCACACAAAGCAGCAGTGGCAATCTTGTTAGCAGTTTAGTATTCTAAACCTTGATGCCAACTGGGAAAAATGTTACATGGCAGACAAATAACTACTTAATTATGTAAGATCATTCCAGATCACTAAAATAGACAAAATCAAAGAAGCAAGATTTTAGCATAAGCATATTTTATATTTGCTCAATACTTTGTTTTTTTATGCCCACTAAATATGACTCTTAAAAAAAGAATTAAGCTCTAGAAAAGTGAAGCTTAAACAATTAAATTTATGGTCCAGTGTAAGAGAGGTCCTTAAAATTTTTTATCACATTTGTTATAATCAGTTTAACCAGGTCTTGCTCACTAGTTAATTCTTATGTCACCATTAAGATCAAAATTTCCTCAGGGAATAGGTTGCTTTCTTTTGCAAACTTCATATTATATATCATAATCAGTTTAGGTTATAAATAGATAGTTGTGAATTAATTCACCTCCTAATATGAAGTAGATGCTCAAAAGGTGTTTCTCAATTACTTAATTTCTACCTATTAATGTCACCCTGGGCACTCTGACTGGCCTGCTGCCACAGTGAGCACCAGGTCCCCTAGCTCACACCAGTCCAAGATGCTCTGGGGCACAGAAAAAAAAACCCTTGTTTTTAAAGAACACCTAACATATATAGGAGCTAGCCATGGAACCCTTACAAAGGTGAGGTACTGGAACTCTGGATGGGAGGGACTGAAAGACACTTAATGCTTACCCTTTGCTTTGAAAGTACAGACAAGTGCATAGTACAGGAACCCTAACCAGTCTGCTGCCTCAGTGAGCCCCAGGCCCCTAAGTCCACAGCAACAACAGACATCCAATGAAGGCAGCAATAGGGTGTTACACACAGGACACTCTTGGTTAGCACTCACTACAACTCCAGCCTTTTCACCAAGGTTACACAGTTGCAAAACTTTCTGGAACAATCCAGGCCCATACTACTTCAATCTGATGGCTTGCTAGGGCACCCTTGTGCAGAGTACTTTGGAACTTCCTAGGTCACATCTTTTTTGGATGTAGCCACCAGGCCGGGACACCCTTGTGCAAAACACTCTGGGAACAATTGGTCCAGACCTGAATCAGTTCCAGCCACCCTACCAGGGCACCCCTAGTACAGAGCACCCCCGAATACCCCAGCTCACACTTAATTCAGCTTCAGCTATCCCACCAGGGCACCCTCAGTATAGAGAACCCAATGAAACTCCAGCTTGCAACCACTTCAGCCTCAGCTGTCCTAACATGGCATCCACTGCACAGAAAGTCCTGGGGTCACATGGCTTGCACCCACTTCAGCCTCAACCATCCTGCCAGAGTTCCCTCTGCATGGATATCATGTGAACCTTCTCCATACAAAGCACTTATGATCACTTTGTTTACACTCAACTTAGTTTTGGCTGCCCAGCCAGAGTGCCCTAAGCATATAAAACCCTAGTACCCTCCTCCTAACCTGTCCACTTCAGTTTTAGTTGTCCTTCCATGGTGCCTGATACACAGAAACACTCAAGACCTTACATTAAACACCATCTCAGCTCCAAACACTCTCAAAAGGACCCTCCTCACAGAAAGAACAAGCACATCCTAGATAACACCCACTTCACCTTCAGCTATATTGCCAAGATGCCTTCTCCATGGAAAGCCTTGTGACATCCCATCTTCAACTCACATCAGCTTTAGCAGTCATGCATGTCGTGTCACTCACTGCATGGAGTGCCCAAGAATCAAACTGACCTGCAACCATTTCAGCTTCAGTTCTCCTGTCAGAATAACCACTGTATGGAGAGACTTGGAACTCACAGCCCACACCAGGTACAGCTCCAGTCAACCAGCAAAAGACACCAAGCACACACAGCATGTATAGGAGATGACCATACAAAAAACCACTGTTTCAAGTTGAGGAGATATAGCTGTTCTACCTAATCCATAGAAACAAACAGAGCATCAGGCAAAATGGAGAGACAGAGGAATATGCTCCAAAACAAAGAACAAGACCAAATTTGAGAATAAGAACAAAATGAAACATAGAAAACAATATGCTTCAAAAAGAATTTAAAGTAGCAATCCCAAAGATGCTCAACAGGCTGAAAAGAAGAATAGAAGAATTCAGTAACAACTTCAATAAATAGAAAATATAAGAAAGAACCGATCATAGTTGAAGCAAACAAATTAAGTTAAATCAACTGAAATCAACAGTAGATTAGTGGATGCAGAGAAATGGTTGAGCAATCTGAAAGACTTGGAAAGCATCCAAGCTAAAAAGAAAAAAAAAAACACAACCCAATTTTAAAATGAGAATAAACAATTTCTTTGACAACATCAAGCAAACAAACATTCACATTCTACTGGTCCCAGAAGAAGAAGCAGAAGAACAGAAGGAGAAAGGGATAGAAAAATTATTTGAAAAAAAGTAGCTGACAACTTTCCTAGCCTAGGGAAGGAAACAGACACCCAGGTCCAAGAAGCAGAGTTGTTTTTTTTTTTAATATGAAATTTATTGTCAAATTGGTTTCCATACAACACCCAGTGCTCATCCCAACAGGTACCTCCTCAACGCCCATCACCCACTTTCGCCTCCCTGCCACCCCCCATCGACCCTCAGTTTGTTCTCAGTATTTAAGTGTCCCTTATGGTTTGCTTCCTTCCCTATCTGTAACTTTTTTCCCCTCCCCTCCCCCATTGTCTTATGTTAAGTTCCTCATGATCCACATAAGAATGAAAATATATGGTATCTGTCTTTCTCTGTATGACTTATTTCACTTAGCATAACACTCTCCAATTCCATCCACATTGCTACAAAAAGCCATATTTCATTCTTTCTCATTGCCAAGTAGTATTCCATTGTATATATAAATCACAGCTTCTTTATCCATTCATCAATTGATGGACATTTAGGCTCTTTCCATAATTTGGCTATTGTTGAAAGTTCTATAAACTTTGGGGTACAAGTGCCCCTATGCATCAGCACTCCTGTATCCCTTGGGTGAATCCCTAGAAGTGCTACTGCTGGGTCATAGGGTAGATATATTTTTAATTTTTTGAGGAACCTCCACACTGTTTTCCAGAGCGGCTGCACCAGTTTTCATTGCCAGCAACAATGGAAGAGAGTTCCCATTTCTCCACATCCTCTCCAGCATCTATAGTCTCCTGATTTGTTCATTTTAGTCACTCTGACTGGCGTGAGGTGATATCTCAGTGTGGTTTTGATTTGTATTTCCCTGATGATGAGTGACGTTGAGCATCTTTTCATGTGCCTGTTGGCCATCTGAATGTCTTCTTTAGAGAAGTGTCTATTCACGTTTTCTGCCCATTTCATCACTGGGTTGTTTTTCAGGTGTGGAGTTTGGTGAGTTTTTTTTTTTTTTTATGGATTTTGGATACTAGCCCTTTGATATGTCATTTGCAAATATCTTTCCCATTCTCTCGGTTGCCTTTTAGTTTTGTTGATTGCTTCCTTTGCAGTGCAGAAGCTTTTTATCTTGATGAGGTCCCAATAGTTCATTCTTGATTTTAATTCCCTTGCCTTTGGAGATGTGTCAAGAAAGAAGCAGAGAGTTTGAAACAAGATCAACCTGAGGAGGACTACACCACAAGACATACTAATTAAAATTACAAAAGTTAAAGACAGAGAATTGAGGTGCCTGGGTAGCTCAGTCTGTTGAGCATCCAACTTTTTATTTTGGCTCAGGTCATGATTCGAGGTTTGTGGGATCAAGCCCCATGTCGTGTTCCACACTGAGCATGTAGCTGGCTTAAGATTATCTCTCTCTCTCCCTGCCTCTGCTCTTCTCCCTTTCTCTCTAAAATAAAATTTAGAAATTACAAAAAGGAGATAAAGAGAATTTTAATGGCAGAAAGAAACAAGCAAAAGGTTATGTACCAAGGAAACCTTATAAAGTTATTAGCAGATTTTTTTTAGCAGAAACTTTGCATCCAGAAGGGACTGGCATAATATACTCAAAGTGCTAATAGGAAAAACAACCTGCAATCAAGAACACTCTACCCCGCAAAATTATCATTACAAATTGAATGAGAGATAGAATTTCCCAAAGAAAAAATAAACATGTTTATAAACCAGCATTAAAAAAAGGTTAAAGAGACTATTTTAAGTGTAAAATAAATTGTGATAATTAGATGCAAGACAATTATGAGTAAAATGTTTAAAATATGACATCACAAAAAATATGACACTGCATACATAAAATGTAGAGGAGGCATTAAAAAAAACCCAAAGTTTTGAGGAGCCTTGGAAGATGGCTGAGTAAGAGAATAATCAGCTCACTTCCTTTCATGGATATACCTAGATTATAGCCACATCAGTGTAACTAACCCAGAAAATGAACCAAAGACTGGTAGAACAAACTTTCCACAGTTAATCCTACAGAAGAGACCACATCAAAAATGATAGGTTACAGATGCAGTCAGGAAATTAACCTGCAAGACTAACCACAAATTGGAGGGGCACCAGAAGCATGGAAAAGGAGCAGAACAGACCCACATGAGTTATCCCAGAGATGGAGGACCTGAACAAGGAAGACAAGTCCATATAATGTTTGCTTTGAAAACCAGACAGACTTCACATTGCAAGTTTTTACAATCAGTGGGATTAACACCAGGCACTTTAAAAATCAGTCAGCCTTGCTTTCAGAAATCCAGAGGGTCACAGGAAACAGTCACTTGATTAAAGAGACAGTATAACAAGCAACCCCACAAGATACAGCATAGACTAAATAATTTAAAAAGTAACTGGGGTATACAAGGAGATTTATTTATTATACTCATAATATGTGCTGGAGGGGCAGGGATCTTTAGGAAATTTTCCAAGAACAAAAAAGCTGCTGAGTGGAATTTCTCTTCCCTGCCCCTGGGTTCTCCTGTGGTCTCACCCCATCCAAACTGCTTCATATGGCAGGAGTCTTCTAAAGTGAAGCCTGATGTTTCTCATTCTGCAAACAATGCCAAAAATGACAAGGAGCACTCCAAAATGACTGTCACCTTGGGGAAAAAAAAGATAACCACACACCAATTCAACTGCAGTCCCAGTAGTGAGCTCAGAACAGACACCTGATCTGAAAGTCAGCTCTGCCCACCAAAAAATGCCTAACAAGATCCAGCAAGTTTGAGGGTGACTAAAACCCAGAAAGAGACTGGAAACAGACATCTGGTCTGACTGCAGTCCCCACCCACCACCAAAAGTTCCTCAGGGAGACAAAACAGGAACAGTACCCTGAAATTCAGTGCAACCACAGTTCTAGAAAATGAGCTGAGGGCAGACATCTGGTCTGAAAAAACTATGAGCCCAAGGTGCCCCTAGACTGGTCCAAAAACAACACAGGAACCAAATCCTGCCCACAACAGAATGAGAGTGCCATTGCATCTGACTGGACTGAAGGCAAATATTAATCAACCACAACTGTAGTGTGCACAGAGCACAATCCTGAGGCGCTAAGTTCTGGTAAAGACAGGACATCATGCCACAGAATACTAAAAGACTCCTTCATAAGGTCAGTACATTCATGGCAGGAGATGCATCTGACTTTCCTAATACACAAAAACAAACACAAAAACTTAGACAAAATAAAAATACAAAGGAATGTGTCCTTAAAAACAGAGCAAAATCACAACAACAAAGCTAAATGAAATGAAAGTAATCAATATATGTGAGAATTCAAAGTAATGTTCATAAAGACACTTATTACCTTCAAGAACAGAGTGGAGGATCTCAGTGAGATCTCAAAAAAGAGATAGAAAATATAAAAAATCAACAAATTAGAGATGAAGTAATCAATAACTGAGATAAAAAATACAATAGAGGGAGTAAATAGTAAACTATAGAATGCAGAAAAACAAATCAGTGAGCTGAAAGAGGGAAGAATAGAAAGCAACCAAGCTGACCACCACCACCAACAACAAACAGAAAGAAAGAAAGGGGAAAAAAGAAGAGTTTAAAGGAACTCAATGACAACGTAAGTATAATAACATTCCCATTGCATGGATCCCAACAGAAGGAAGAGTAAAGCGTACATAAATTTTAATTGAAGATATAATAGCTGAAAAGTCTTTGAATCTGGGGTAAGAAGCAAACATCCAGATCCAGGAGATGCAGAAGTCCTCAGCAAAATCAACCCAAGGAGGTCCACACCAAGATACATAATAATTAAAATGGCAAAGTAGTGATAAAGAGAATTTTAAAAGCAGCAAGAGAAAGAAAACTGTTACATACGAGGGAAATCCCATAAGGCTATCAGTTGATTTTTCAGCAGAAATGATTTTCAGCAGAAATGATTTTTCAGCAGAAAGAAGTGGCACAATATACACAAAGAGCTGAAAGAAAAAAAAATCTGCAAACAAGATTACCCAGCAAGACTATCAATCACAGTAGAAAGAGAGAGAGAGTTTCCCAGATAAACAAAAGTTAAAGGAATTCATCAAACCTGAACCATCTTAACAACAACCACAAAAAGTTAAAGGGAAAAATTTGAGTGGAAAGAAAAGGCCATATTTAGAACTAAGAAAATTAGAAATTAAAAAAAAAATCACCATTACATACAAATATAATGAGGTAGTAAATTAATCACTTATGAAACTAGAACATAGATTAAAATACAAACACAATAAAATCAATTATATCTATAAAAATTACTCAAGGGATACACATAATAAAATGATTTACAGCACATCATATATATAAATTGTGGAGGTGGAAGTAAAAATTCAGTGCTTTTATAATCGGTTCAAACCCAAGTGACCATCAACCTAATACAGACTGCTATAAGCATGGAATATTAAACATAAACCTATTTGGTAACCACAAATCAAAAACCGGTAATAGATGTACAAAAAATAAAGAGAAAGAAATCCAAACATATCACTAAGAAAGCTATCAGAACACAATAAAAAATGATCAAAGCAAAAAAGAGAAAGAGAAGAACTATGCACACAACCACAAAACAATAATAAAATGGTAATGAATACATACCTATGAATAATAACTTTGAATATAAATGGATTAAATGGACTAAATTTCAAATCAAAATATATGGGGTGACAGAATGTATATAAAAAAAGCAAGAACCCTCCCCGCTGAAAAATAAGGAACCATCTATATGCTGCCTAAGAAAGACTCACTTCAGACCTAAAGACACATGCAGATTTAAAGTGAAGTTATAGAAAAACACCTATCATGCAAATGGAAGCACAAAGAAAGCTAGGGTAGCAATACTTATATCACACAAAATAGACATTAAAACAATGACTATAACAAGAAGCAAAGGACACTACACAATCATAAAGGGAATGATCCAACAAGAAAATATAATAGTTGTAAATGTTTAGGCCCCCAACATGAAAGCATCCAAATACACAAAAAATATAATAATAAACATAAAAAAATGAAACAAACAGTAATAGGATAATAGTAGGGGAGTTTAATACCCCAGTTAAATCAATGGACAGATCATCTAAACAGAAAAATCAATCCGGAAAAAATGGCTTTGAATGACACATCGGACATAACAGATATATACAGAATATTCAATCCAAAAACAACAGAATACAAATTATTTTCAAGGGCACCGAAAATATTCTCCAAAATAGATCACATATTTGGCTACAAAAAGAGAGTATCCAATAAATTCAAAAATGTTGAAAAGATATCATACAACCTTTCTAACTACGATGCTATGAAACCAGAAATTAACCACAAGAATAATTATGGAAGAACACAAATACAAAGAGTGTAATAAATATGCTACTAAACAATGAATGGAACAACCAAGAAATCAAAAAAGAAATCTGAAAATACATGGAGAAAATTAAAAATAGAAACACAATGATCCACAATTTTTGGAATGTAACAAAGCTGTCCTAAGAGAGATAATTATAACAATACAGGACAACCCCAAAAAAAAAAAAAAGAAAAAAAAAGAAAAAAAAATCTCAAACAACCAATGATATCACCTAAAAAAAAAAAAAAAAAAAAAAAACTAGCAAGCAAGAGAAGAAAAAAGAAAGCAGAAATCCACTAAAAGGAAGGAAAAAAAAAAAAGATTGGAACACAATTAGAGACTAAAAAATAATGAAACAGATCATTAAAATCAGGAGATGTTTCTTTGAAAAGATTAACAAAATTAATAAACTTTTAGTCAGACTCATCCAAAGAGTGGAGAGAGAGAACATAAATAACTAAAATCAGAAGTGAAAGGGGAGAAATAACAACCACCACCACAGAAATAAAAAGGACTATAAGAGAATATTATGAAAAATTATATCTCCCAGAATTAGACAAACTAGAAATAATGGATAAATTTTTAGAATCATATAACCTACCAAAACGGAATCAGTGGGAAATAGAAAATTTGAACAGACTGATTACTACCAATTAAATTGATTGAGCAATCAAAAAAGTACCAACAAATAACGTCCAGGACCAGAGAGTATCACATGTTAATTCTACCAAACCTATAAAGAAAATCATTCTCCTCCTTAAAGATTTCAAGAAAACAGAAGAGGAAGGGAAAGTTCCAAATTAATTCTATGAGGCCAGCACTACCCTGATACTAAAACCTAATAGAAACTACAAAAAAGAAAACTATAGGCCAATACCTCTGATGAACATAGATGCAAAAACCCTTCACAAAATATTAAAAACACAAATCTAATAATACATTAAAAATCATTCATCACAATCAAGTGGGATTTATTCCAAGAATGAAGGAGTGGCTTAATATTTGCAAATCAATCAACGTGATGCATCACATTAAGAAGAGAAAACAGAGACGATGACAGTGGAGCAGGAGGACCTTGGGCTAGTCTCCTCACAGAAACACAACTAGATAACTATCACATCATCCTAAATGCACCAAAAATCAGCTGGCAAAACAAACTCCACAACTAAAGGGAGAGAAGGGAACATTGGAAGGGTAGGAAGTGTAGAGATGTGGTTTAGGGGAGAAGTAGATCACAGGTACTGTGGTGGTGAAAGAGTTGTGGTCATGGAGAAGGGCAAGACAGAGTAGAGCATGCAGGGGAACACACAAGAACATTTTCCCAAAGCCATTGTTGAGAAACTGAAAGAGGCTGATTTTCCTGAGTTCCTGCAACAAGTGGGGCTTAGAGACAGGAGTTTTAAAAATCACCTGGCTTGGCCGGGATAAAGCCCTGAGGGCACTTCCATGCTTCTATATGGAAGTCAGGCAAAAAACCTGGTGGCAGACAGTGTGGAAACAGTGATTTAAAGAATGTCTGGGACACACACTCTTTTCGAATTAATTTTTTTTAACGTTTATTTATTTTTGAGAAAGAGAGAGACAGAGCATGAACAGGGGAGGGGCAGAGAGAGAGGCAGACACAGAATCAGAAGCAGGCTCCAGGCTCTGAGCCATCAGCCCAGAGCCCGACGTGGGGCTCGAACTCACGGACCGTGAGATCGTGACCTGAGCTGAAGTCGGACGCTTAACCGACTGAGCCACGCAGGTGCCCTACCAAAGCAATCTTGATGAAGAAAAGAAAAGCCAGAGACATCACACTTGTGGACTTCAAGTTATATTACAAAGCTGTAGGAATCAAAACAGCATTGTACCAGCACAAAAATAGATGCATAGATCAATAGAACAGAATAGAAAACCCAAAAATGAACCTACAAATATATAGCAAACTAATCGTTAATAAACCAGAAAAAAATTCCAATAGTAAAAAGACAGTCTCTTTAACAAATTTTCTTGTGAAAACTGCATAGCAACATGCAAGTAAATGAAAGGGGACCACTTTCTTACACCATATACAAAAATAAATTCAAAACAGATTAAAGAACTAAATGTGAGACAGGACACCATTAAAATCCTAGAGGAGAACACAGGCAGGAACCACTTTAACATCAACCATAGCAACTTCTTACTAGATAGGTCTCTGGAGGAAATGGAAAGAAAAGCAAAAAATAAACTATTGAGACTTTATCAAAATAAATAGCTTCTGCACAGTGAAAGCAACAATCAAAAAAACTGAAAGTCAACCCTGAGAATGGGAAAAGATATTTGCAAACTACCTATCTGATAAAATGCTAACATCGAAAATATATAAAGAGCTTATAAAACTGGACTCCAAAAAACAAATAATCAAATCAAAAAATGTCCAGAAGACACCTATAGACATTTTTCCAAAGAAGACATCCAAGTGTCCAGAAGACAGAGAAAAGATGCTCAATATACCTGATTATCAGGGAAATGTAAATCAAAACTACTATGAGATATCACTTCACACCCATCAGAATGGCTATAATCAACAATACAAGAGGGCTCCTGAGTGGCTCAGTCATTAATCATCTGACTTTGGCTCAATCATGACCTCATGGTTTGTGAGCAGGAGCTCCATTTCAGGTGAGTACCGCTTCTCTCTTTCTCTCTCTCTCTCTCTCTCTCTCTCTCTCTCCTTCTCTGTCTCTCTCTCTGCCCCTCGCTCACTTGCACCCGCTCTCTCTAAAAAAAAAACAACAACACAAAAAACAAAAAAAAACAACAACAGAAAAAATAAACCAAAGACACAAACAAGAAACAACAGGTGTTGGCAAGGATGTGGAGGAACAGGAACCTTCCTGCACTGTTGGTGGGAATGCAAACTGGTGCAGCCCTCTGGAAAACAGTATGGTGACTCCTCAAATGTTAAATATAGAACTATATAAAAAATATATGGCATTGGCACTTAAATAGTCTCATGAATCAAAACAGTCCAGAAATAAACCCATGATTACATGGTTAATTATTTTTTGACAAAGGAGGCAAAGGTATACAGTGGGAAAAAGTTACTTCAACAAATGCTGCTGGGAAAACTGAACATCTACATGCAAAAGAACAAAACTGAGCACTCTCTTACAGCATACATGAAAATGAATTTAAAATAAAGACCAGAATTACCTTTATTCCAAAACCAGATAGAGACCCCACTAAAAAGGAGAACTATAGACCAATTTCCCTAGTGAACATGGATGCAAAAATCCTCAATAAGATATTAGCCAACTTGAACCAACAATACATTAAAAAAAATTATTCACCATGACCAAGCGGTACTTATACCTGGGATGTAGGGCAGCTGGTTCAATATCTGCAAAACAATTAATGTGATTCATCACATCAATAAAAGAAAGGATAAGAACCATATGATCCTCTCAATAGATGCAGAGAAAGCATTTGACAAAACACAGCATCCTTTCTTGATAAAAACCCTCAAGAAAGTAGGGATAGAAGCAGCATACCTCGAGATCATAAAAGCCATATATGAACGACCCGACGCTAATACCAGCCTCAGTGGGGAAAAACTAACAGCTTTTCCCCTTATTTCCTAAGGTCAGGAACAAGACAGGAATGCCCATTCTAGCCACTGTTATTCAACATAGTATTGGAAGCCTTAGCCTTTGCAATCAGACAACACAAAGAAATAAAAAGCATCCAAATCAGCGAGGAGGAGGTCAAACTTTCACTCTTCGCAGATGCCATGATACTCTACATGGAAAACCCAAAAGATTCCACCAAAAAACTGCAAGAATTGATTCATGAATTCAGCAAACTTTCAGGGTATAAAATCAATGCACAGAAATCAGTTGGATTCCTATACACCAACAATGAAGCAACACAAAGAGAAATCAAGGAATCTATCCCATTTACAGTTGCACAAAAAAACATAAAATACCTAGGAATAAATCTGACCAAAGAGGTGAAAAATCTGTACACTGACAACTATAGAAAGCTTATGAAAGAAATTGAAGAAGACACAAAAAATGGAAAAAATATTTCATGCTCCTGGATAGGAAGAACAAATATAGCTAAAATGTCGATACTCCCAAAGCAATCTACATATTCAATGCAGTACCTATCAAAATAACACCAGCCTTCTTCACAGAGCTAGAACAAATAATCCTAAAATTTGTATGGAATCAGAAGAGATCCATAATAGCCAAAGCAGTCTTGAAAAAGAAACCCAAAGCAGGAGACATCACAATCCCAGTCTTCAAGCAATACTACAAAGCTGTAATCCTCAAGACAGTATGGTACTGGAACAAGAACAGACACTCAGATCAGTGGAACACAATAGAGAACCCAGAAATGGACCCCAAAACGTATGGCCAACTAATCTTTGACAAAGCAGGAAAGAATACCCAATGGCATAGACAGTCTCTTCAGCAAATGGTGCTGGGAAGACTGGAAAGCGACATGCAGAAGAATCAACCTGGACCACTTTCTTACACCATACACAAAAATAAACTCAAAATGGATGAAAGAACTAAATGTAAGACAGGAAGCCATAAAAATCCTCGAGGAGAAAGCAGGCAAAAACCTGTTTGATCTTAGCTGCAGCACCTTCTTTCTCAACAGGTCTCCAGAGGCAAGAGAAACAAAGGGAAAAAAGAACTACTGGGACCTCATCAAAACAAAAAGCTTCTGCACAGTGAAGGAAACAATCAGCAAAACTAAAAGGCAACCGACAGAATGGGAGAAGATATTTGCAAACGACATATTAGATAAAGTGTTAGTATCCAAAATCTATAAAGAACTTAACAAACTCAATACCCAAAAAACAAATAATCCAGTGAAGAAATAGGCAAAAGACATGAATAGACACTTCTCCAAGGAAGATATCCAGCTGGCCAACCGACACATGAAAAAGTGCTCCACATCACTCATCATCAGGAAAATACAAATCAAAACCACAATGAGATACCACCTCACACCTGTCAGAATGGCTAACGTTAACAACTCAGGCAACAATAGATGTTGGCGAGGATGCAGAGAAAGAAGATCTCTCTTGAGTTGTTGGAATGGAAGCTGGTGCAGCCACTCTGAAAAACACTATGGAGGTTCCTCAAAAAAATAAAAACAGAACTACCCTATGACCCAGCAATTGCACTACTAGGCATTTATCCACAGGATACAGGTGTGCTGTTTCGAGGGACAACTGCACCTCCATGTTTATAGCAGCACTATCAACAATAGTCAAAGTATGGAAAGAGCCCAAATGATGTCCATCGATGAATGAATAGATAAAGAAGATGTGGTGTGTGTGTGTGTGTGTGTGTGTGTGTGTGTGTATATATATATATATATAATGGCATATATATAATATATATATAATGGTATATATATAATATATATATAATGGTATATATATATAATGGTATCATATATATAATATATATAATGATATATATATATACATATATATATATAGATATATATATATTATATATATACACATATATATATATATATTGATATATATATATATAATGGAGTATTACTCGGCAATCAAAATAATGAAATCTTGCCATTTGCAACTATGTGGATGGAACTAGAGGGTATTATGCTAAGTGAAATTAGTCAGAGAAAGACAAAAATCATATGACTTCAATCATATGAGGACTTTAAGAGACAAAACAGATGAACATAAGGGGAGGGAAACAAAAATAATATAAAACCAGGGAGGGGGACAAAACATGAAACTCATAAATATGGAGAACAAACTGAGAATTGCCGGAGGGGTTGTGGGAGGTGGGATGGGCTAAATGGGTAAGGGGCATTAAGGAATCTACTCCTGAAATCATTGTTTCACTTTATGCTAACTAATCTGTATGTAAATTTTAAAAAACAAAATAAATAAATAAATAAATAAATAAATAAATAAATAAATAAAAGTAAAGACTAAAATGTGAAACTTGGAAACTCAAAATCTTTACAAGAAATCGTAGACACTAATTCCGTTGACTTTGGCATTAAAAGCATTTTTCTATTATGTCTAATATGTTTTCACTTTACTTATATCAGACCCTCTGCCAAGCTAACAGCACAGGATTTAGAGATACTTCATTAGTCAATGATCTCCTTATTGGAGAGGGAGAGAGAGAGAGAGAGAGAGAGAGAGAGAGAGGAGTATACATAGAACATTCCTGTTTTTTCAGGATGCTGCCTGAATGTCCAGTTTCTATATCATGCCTCCCAGAGTGCTGAGGGGAATAGCATAGTTTGGATATTTAGGGACAACTAAGAGAAAATAAAAAAATGTGGGTGGCTTAATGAATCTGGCAAGGCTCTGCAAAATGGAAAGAATGCACACAATCTTGAGAGTCCCATAGAAGTCTAAGAAAGAAGTGTACTGTGCATCCAGCAAACCAGCATAGGTAAAAGGGACAGTATGTATAATGTTAATGGCATACTGGTATATTGCAATGGCAGATTGCAAATTGTGCACAAATTTGAAGCTTTTCCTGGGAGGAAGGGAGGAAGATGGAGCATATACATGCATAAAAATGGGTTGAAAACCTTCCAAAATCTTTATATGGGGTGATTCCCCGTTGAAGCCAGTCCATAAGGAATGGGAGAAGTGTTTATATCTTCAAATGTATAGACACACACACACACAAAGATGCAAGGAATACAAAGAATCAGGAATATATGATAAGACAAAAGCAAGAATATCAATACCCACTACCTAACTTTAAAGAAATGGAAATCTATGAATTGCTAGACAAGGATTTAAACAAAATCATGCTAAAGAAGCTCAATGAGTTACAAGTAAAAAATATATATATATAAACAATTTAAAAAATCAGGAAAATGATATATGAACAAATGAAAATATCTACAAAGTGATAGAATCCATAAGAATAAACAAAGCAAAAATTCTAGATCTGAAAAAATATAACTATGCAGGAAAAAATGAATAGAGAGCTTCAAAAGCAGACTTGATCAAACAGAAGAATCAGTGAACTTCAAGAGAGATTATTTGAAATTGTCCATGCAGACAAACTACAAGGAAAGGAAAACAAAGAGTGGATAAAGGCTAAGGGATATATAGGACCCTAGCAAGGGAATCTATGTACCTATTATGGCAGAGTCAGAAGAGCATAGAAGTAAAAAAAGCTTATTAAAAGAAACAATGGCTGAAATCTTTACAAATCTGAGGAGGTAAATGGACATCCAGAATTGTAAAGTACAAAAGTCTCCAGTAGAATGAATCAAAAGAAGTCTGAACCAAGATTCATGATAATCTAATTGTCAATTTCAAATAAAGGAAGATAATTTACAAATCAGCAAAAAGAAAGCAACTCATTATATACAAGAGAGACACTGTAAGACTCAGCGGATTTCTCAGCAGAAAATTTGAAGGCTAAAAGGTAATGGTGTGATAAATTCAGTGCTGAAAGAACAAAACTGCCAATCAAGAATATTATGTACGACAGAATAATCCTAAAAATTGAAGGAGAGTTAAAGAACTTTTCAGACAAACAGAAGCAGATACAATTGATTTCCACTAGACTAGACTTATAAAAAGATTCCAAAATTTACTCTTCAATTTAAAATGAAAAAATGATAAACAGCAACATTAAAGCATATGAAAATATAAAACTCACTTATAAAGTGTAAAGATAAACATATAGACAGATAAAAATTCTATAATACTATAATAGTGTGTGTTAATTACTTTTAATTTAAGTATAAAAGTTAAAAATTATTAGGAATAAGTATAACTACAAAGATTTGGTAATGGTACACACATACACAAAGATGTAAAATGGGAAATCACTAACATAAACTGTGGGGGGGGAAAGCAAATCAGTTGAGTTTTTGTGTGTGATTAAAGTTAAATTGTTATCAGTTTAAAATACACTGTTGTAAAGGCACCTGGGTCTCTGTCAGTTAGCCATCCAACTCTTGGTTTCGGCTCAGGTAATGATCTCATGGTTTGCAAGTTTGAGCCCTGCATTAGGCTCTGTGCTGACAGCCTGAAACCTGCTTGGGATTCTCTCCATTCTCTCTCTCTGCCTCTCTCTCTCACTCTCCCTCCCAAAATAAATAAATAAACTTAAAAATTAAAAAAAAATAAAATAGACTGTCTTAACTTAAAAAAAATATGTTTTATATAACTTTCAATGTAACCACAATGAAAATACCTATGGAAGACACACAAAAAAAAGAGAAAACACATAACTACCTAAAAATCAATGAAATGAAAGTATATTACTACCAAAAAAATACCAGCTTATCATTAAAGCATACCAAAGTATATCACTACCAAAGAGTCAATGAAATGAAAAGGAAGAAAGAATGAAAGTAAATGAGAAATAGCAAAATGAAGACAGAAAATGATAAACAAAATGGCAATATTAAGTTCCCCGTATTCAAAAGACATAAGGTGCTGAATGCATAAAAAATTTAGACCTAACTTGGGGCGCCTGGGTGGCGCAGTCGGTTAAGCGTCCGACTTCAGCCAGGTCACGATCTCGCGGTCCGTGAGTTCGAGCCCCGCGTCAGGCTCTGGGCTGATGGCTCAGAGCCTGGAGCCTGTTTCTGATTCTGTGTCTCCCTCTCTCTCTGCCCCTCCCCCGTTCATGCTCTGTCTCTCTCTGTCCCAAAAAAAAAAAAAAAAAAAAAAAAAAAAAAATTTAGACCTAACTATATACTTGCAAAAAAACGTACTTTAGATTTAAGGACAAATATGCACTGAAAGTGAACTGATGTAAACAGATATTCTATTCAAGTGGTAAGCAAAAGAGAACAGCAGTGGCTATATAAATATCAGACAAAATAAAATTCAAGTCAAAAAATGTCACAAAAATAGTGTAGACCATTATATAATCATGAAAGGATAAATTCATCAGGAAGATACTTCTCTCTCTCTCTCTCTCTCTCTCTCTATATATATATATATATATATATATATATACTGAGTATACGTATACATACATAAATATATATATTTATGTATGTATACGTATACTCAGTATCAGAGGACCTAAATATATAAAGAAAACACTGACCAAAAAAAGAGAAATAGACAAGAATAAAATACCAGTAGGAGACATTACAACTGATGCACAGAAATAAAAAAGATCATAACAGATTATTATAAACAATTATATAACTCCCAAAATCGACTAACCTAAAAGAGATGAATAAATTCCTAGAAACACAAAACCTACCAAGATTGAATCATGAATAAATAAAAAACTTGAACAGATAAATCATAAATAAGAATATTAAGTCAATGATAAATAACCTCCCAACAAAGAAAATTCCATGCCAAATGGCTATGGTCAATTCTACCAAACATTTAAACAAAAAGTAACACCAATCATCCTGAAACTCTTCCAAAAAAATAGAAGAGGAACCACTTTCAAACTCATTTTATGAAGACAGCCTCACCCTGATAACAAAGCCAAAGATACCACAAGAAAAGAAAAAAAAATCCCTGATAAAAATATATGTAAAAATCTATAAGAATATGTTATCAAACTGAATTTAACATTACACTAAGAGGATTATACACCATGACAAAGGTATTAATCCCTGGATGGCAAGGATGGTTCAACATACACAATTAATGTGATGCAACATATTAACAGAATAAAGGATAAAAATTATATGATCATCTCAATAGATGCATTAAAGTATTTGACAAAACTAAAAATTATTCCATGATAAAGTGTTCAATTAACTTGATTTAAGAGGAATTTACCTCAATATAATAAAGGCCACGTAAGAAAAGCCAACTAATCTACTCAATAGGGAAAAACTGAAAACTTCTCCAAGATCAGGAAAAAGACAAGGGTGCCCATTTTGTCACTTTTATTCAATATAGTACTGAAAGTCCTAACTAGAAAAACTAGACAAGATAAACAAATAAAAGACATCCAAATCAGAAAGGGATAATTAAACTGATCTCTGACTGCTGATGACATGAAATTATATGTAGAAAACCAAAAAACTCCTAAAACAAATTGTTGGAACTAATAAATGAATTCAGCAAAAATGAAGTATATACAGGCTTTCACCTCCTTGGTTAAATGCATTTTTAGATATTTTTATATTTTTGGTGTTATTGTAAGTGAGACTGTTTTAAATTTAGTTTGGGTTTGTTCATTGCTGGTGTTTGAAATACAATTGATTTTTGTGTGTTGATGCTGCATACTGCAACTTTACTGAAATTTTTATTAGCTCCAGTAGCTTTTTTTTTGTGAAATATTTCGGATTTTTCCACATATAGGAAAATGTCTTCTGAGAATAGAGATAGTTTTACTTTTTCCTTTCCAACTTTTATTTCTTTTACTTTTCTAATTGTTCTGGCTATAACTTAAAGTATAATGTTGAATAGCACAGTAGTAAAAGTGAGTGCCCTGTATTGTTCCAGATATTAGAAGGGAAGTTTTCATTTTTTCTCCAGTGAGTATGATGTTACCTGTGGGTTTTTCATAATTTTCTTTGTTGTATTGAAGAAGTGCACTTTATTCCTAGCATTCTAAATGTTTAAATCATGAAAAGTTATGACATTTGTCAAATAAATGGCATTTCTGCATCAATTGAGATAATCATGTGTTTTTCCCTTTGATTTCCTATATGTTCTATCACATTGATTTGCTTCCTTATGTTGAACCATTGCATGTCTGGGATTAATCCCACTTTGCTCTGTTACTTTTCATATACTGTTGAATTCAGTTTTCTATTATTTAGTTGAAAATTATTGTATCTATATTCATAAGTGATATTAGTCCATACTTTCTTTACTTGTGGTATCTTTATCTGAATTTGGTATCATGGTAATGCATGCCTCATAGAATTAGTTTGAACAATGTTCTATCATCTTCAGTTTCTTGGAAGAGTTTAAGAACTATTGATGTTAATAATTTTTATTGTTTGGTAGAATTCACCAGTGGAGCCATTTAGTGCTGGACTTTTCTTAATTGGAAGATTTTTGATTACTGACTCAGCATATTCAACTTGTTATAGCACTGTTGAGAATTTGTTTTTTCTTGAGTCACTTTAGATAATTTGTGTGGTTTTAGGAATTTGTCCATTTCATATCAGTTATCTCATTCTTGATATAATTGTTCATGGTATAGTCTTATGACACTTTTTACTTCTGTAATATTGGTAGTAATGTACGCACTTAAATTTACAAATGTAGTTACTTGTACCTTATCTCTATTTTTTGTTAGTCTAGCTAAAGTTTTGTCAATTTTGCTGATGTTTTCAAAGAAAGAACTGTGGTTTCCCTTATTCTCTCTATTGTTTTCTACTCTCTATTTTATTTATTTCTATTCTAATTTTTATCATGTTCTTTCTTCTAATAACTTTGGTTTTAGTTTACTCATCTTTTTCTATTCTCTCTGGGTGTAAATCTGGGTAATTGATATGAGTTCTTTCTTCTTTATCATTAAATATGTGCAGCTATAGATTCCCCTCTAAATATTATCTTCACTGCATCCTATAAGTTTTGATATGTTTTTCCATTTTTAACTATTTTCATATGTCCTTTGTGATTTCTTCTTTAATCAATTGATTTTGTTAAGAGTACATGTTGAATTTTCACATATCTTTAAATTTTCCACTTTTCCTTTTCTTTTTGATATCTACGTCCATTCCATTGTGGTTAGAGAAGACATTTCATATTATTTCCTGGTTGTAAAATTTGTTGTAACTAGTTTTGTGGGCTATCACATGGCCTATCCTAGAGAATGATCTGTGTGAAGTTGAGAATAATGTATTCTGCTGTCACTGGGTGTGATGTTCTCTATAAGTCTGATAAGTTTAGCAGGTTTCAAGTGTTGTTTAAATACTCTATTTCCCTACTAACTTTCTGTCTGGGTCTTATATCTATTATTGAAAGTAGGATGGTGAAGTCTCCCACTATTATTATACAGTGATATCAAAGCCAGAAAAAGATACAACAAAAGAAAGAAAACTGGCAGACCAATATTCCTTGTGAATATAGATGGGAAGTCTTCCACAAAACATTAGAAAGTCAAATCTTGCAGCATATTAAAAGGATAACACACAACAACCAAGTGAAATGTGTCCCAGGAATTAAAGATTGCTTTGATATATGAAAATCAATAAAAGGAATGTGACATGTTAATTGAATTAAGGGAAAAATACTTCAGATCTTCTCAACAGATACAGAAAAAATATTTAACAAAATCTAACACTCCTCATGATTTAAAAAAAATTACACAAACAAAACTGAAGGGAATTTCCCCAACTGTTAAAGGGCATCAATGAAAAGTCACAAATAGCATCATACTTAATGGTGAAGAATAAAAACTTTCTCCCTCAAATCAGAAATAATACAATGCCCACTCATGCTACTTACATTAAACATCATACTCGTAGTTCTAGCTAGTGAAATTACACATAAAACAAAGGCATCCATATTAGAAATAAAGTCATAAACCTACCTCTATTCATAAATATCATGTGACTATGTATGGAAAACTGTAATAAATCCATGGGGGAAGAGGAACTTTCAGAGTTACTAAGTGAGTTCATTAAATTTGCAGATAAATATAAAAATTTGTTGTATTTCTATGCATTATGAATAATCTGAAATTAAATTGTAAAATAATCATATTTACAATAACATCAAAAGAAATAAAATACATAAAGACAAATTTAGGGAAGGTAGTTCAAATCTTGTGTACTGAAACTACAAAACATTGTGTAAAGAAATTAAAGAAGATCTAAATAAATAGAAAGATATTCCATGTTTTTAGATCAGGAGATTTAAGGTTATTAAATAACACTACTCAACAAATTAATCTACAGATTTAAAAAAATTCTTATAAAATTCCAACAGTTTTTTTAAGTAAATAGAAGAAAAATAATTCTAATAATAAAATGGAAATGCAAGGACACTGAATGGCCAAAAAAATCTTGAAAAGAAGAACCAAGTTTGAAAATTCACACAAACTGATTTTAACACTTACTGAAAACTCCAGTAATCAAGAGAATGGTCCTGACATAAAAACAGACATATAGACAAATACAACGGAGGAGAGTGCACAGAAAAAAAAATCATATGCAGTCAACTATTGTTGATAAGGGTGCAAAAAATACAAAATGGGTACAATATAATCTTTTCAAAAACGGTGTTGATAAAACTGGATGTCCTTATACAATTTTTTTTTAAATGTGGAGGACCTTTATCTTCCATCATACACACAAAAAAGTGAATTAAATACTTAAACATAAGACCTGAAACTGCAAAACTCTTTGAAGGAAACATAGCTTTAAATATTATGACTATGGTTTAGGCAATATGTTCTTAAATATGAACAAAAACAAACAAACAAAATTAGCAGGCATTCTGATTCAAAATGGCAGCATAAGAACTATGAATTCACCTCCTCCATGGACCACACCAAATTACACCTATTAATAAAATATTTATTCCTGAAGAAGTGAGGGCTCATTGAACAGCTACTGAACCATCAAAGACAGAGAGAGTCACAAGAGAATAGCAAGAGACAAAGACACACTATTGTTTAAAATAGTAACTAGCATGTACAGTCACAGCTCCAGTGAGCCAGCAAAAGTCACCAAACACACAGAGTCTACATAGGGGTCACCATACCTTCCTTCATACCATTCTTTCAAGTTTAGAAGTAACTATTTTGCCTAATCCACTGAAGCAAACACAGAAACTCAAGCAAAATGGTGGAGACAGAAGAATATGCTACAGAAGAAATAACAAGAAAATAACTTCAGTAAAAGTATTAAATGAAACAGAGATGAGCAATATGCCTGATAAAGAATTTAAAGTAATAATTGTAAATATACTCACTGGGCTGAAGAAAAGAATGGAAAAACTCAGTAGGACATTCAGAAAAAGAGACAGGAAGTATTAAAAAAACAATCAGAGCTGAAGAGTACAAGTGAAATAAAAAGTACATTATAGGGAATCAACTGTAGATTGGAGGATGCAGAAGAATGTATCACTGATCTGGAAGACAAGGTAATGGAAAGCATACAATCTAAACAGCAAAAAAAAATTAATGAGGTTTTATTAAGAGACCCATTTATATGCCATTTACAACAGATTCACCTCAGGCCTAAAGATGCATACAGACTGAAAATGAAGGAGTGGAAAATATTTTAGCATGCAAATGGGAGCAAAAAAAAAAAAAAAAACAACAGGGTAGAACTACTTATATCAAACAAAATAAATGTTAAAGAGTGTAACGAGACAAAGAAGGATATTATAATGATACAAAGATTAATCCAATAATAGGATAGAACAATTAAAAATATCTATGCACCCATGGGTGGAGAGTTAAAATAGCTAAGTAGTAGGGTGACCCTCGTCTTGCCTCATCCCTCAAACACAGATAGATTAATATCAAATCATTTTAAGCACCTATAAAATTGATCTCAGAATTAAGAAAAAACAATCTGCTCAATTATAGGGAGAGAACATGATATGTACAAGGTACAGAGATATGAATTGTGGGAGAGAAAAGCCATGGTACCCTAGAAGGGAGGATGACCTTTTTGCAAAGAGAAGAGAGAGAGAAGAGCTCATCAGGTTCATGCAGGAAAAACACTCCCCCAAAATGATTGACTGGAGAATTAAGGGGAACTGAGTATCCCAAGATTTTACAAACAATGGGGCTCATATTTTGAGGTTTTAAAAGTACCTGCCATTCACCGCTATCAACCTGGGTGGGCAGCAAAACTCCTGGGAAGGAGGGCAGAGCCCCAGAGCAGCCATCAGAAAGTGTGGTGAAGGGATCCCCTGGGCCACACTGGTAAAGAATGTTCCCTTTCCTGGAGTACATTTGGAAGAGAGAACATTGCCTCTCCAAGGATGGAAGACCTGGCATGCACCTTTGACCAGTGGTTCATCAGGAAGGGACAGAAGAGTACACAGGAGGAAGATACCCAGTTCCAACATTTCTCTGTGCTTCACCATAAATTCCAGACATCGTATTGGTCTTGCAACTGATTTTCATGGAGAAAATGACAAGAGACACAACACTGTGGGACTCTCTTCTGGAGGAGGGGAGCAGTTCAATGCCAAGTTGGATTCTTTAAGATTTGCAGTTTCAAATCCCAGTAAACCACCAAAGATAAAACACAGGAGAATTGTGGTGCCAGGCATGTGGATGGCCCAGGCACAGACAGATTGAGGGAAGGTTTCTTACTGAAGCCTGGGATACAAGAGGATAGATTATTTTTCTGTGAGGGAATTCTGAACAAAAGTGGTGGTGATGTCCCCTCCCCAGAGAAGAGAGATTACACTGGTGCTATGTTCCCTAAGCCCACCAGTATGGTCAGACTTCAGTAATCAACACAGCAGCCCCACAGAAATGTGGAACTTCTTACACAAAATCCCACTCCTTTGCACCTTGCAGAGACAGCCTTATAGGGCAAGTCTGACTGTGAGGCAGTGCAGCAAGCCTCTCCACCAGATGATCAACACAAGCCCCCGAATGTACCAAGTCTACTGATCATAGAGTGCTCCAAAGCATCAGTTTCAGATCTGGTGGAAATGGGAGTAGGAATTACTTTTTTATTGTATTTCCTTTGGAATCAGGCTTATAGTCTTTTTCTTCTTTGTTTCCTTTTCTCTTTTTTGGATCAGGCTTCTTCCCCCCGCCCCACCTCTGGAATCATGTTTATAGTTTTTGTTTGCTGTTTGTCTTTCTCTCCCTATCTTTTTATTTTTGATCAGGTTTTTTTGTTAATCATACTTATTGTAACAAACAAATCAAAGCAACTAGGTAAAGGTCCAAACACTCCCTACTGCAATCAACAAGAAACTCTTCAGAGGACTTAACTGTGGGAAAGAGCAGCCATAATGCAACAGCAAAGGGCACAGAGCATACACCAGAAACACTTCCTGAAGTGCCAGGCCCTTGACAGTGTATGACTCCCTCTTAATACAACATTAGTCTCAGAAGTAGGAAACAAATAAGCCTTCATAAAACACAAAAGACAAAAACATATACAAAATGACAAGATGGAGGAATTCTCTCTAAAAGAAAGATCAAGAGTCACTGAGTTCTCTAATTCTTACATTGTGCTCTTTTGCTCTTTAGTCTTCCTCTTTTTTTTTTGCTTCATTATTCTCCATAAGTTTGTCACTATATCGCTGATTCGCTGCTATGTTTCTTCCATCTTTACTGCCGTGGCATCTATTTAAGATTGCAGCTCGGTTATAACATTTTGTATTTCATACTGACTTTTACTTGTTTTATTTCTGCAGAAAGGGATTCTAATTTATTTTCAACAACAGCAGGTATTATTTTTTTATTTGATTTTTACTTTTATTTATTTTTTTTAAATTTACACTCAAATTAGTTAGCATATAGTGCAACAATGATTTCAGGAGTAGAGGGGTTGTGTCCCTTCAAAACAGCACACCTGTATCTGAAGGAAAAATGCCTAGTATTGCAATTGCTGGGTAATAAGTTATTTCTATTTTTAGTTTTTTGAGGAACCTCCATACTGTTTTCCAGAGTGGCTGCACCAGCTTGCATTGCCACCAACAATGCAAAAGAGATCATCTTTCTCCGCATCCACGCCAACATCTGTTTTTGCCTGAGTTGTTAATGTTAGCCATTCTGACAGGTGTGAGGTGGTATCCCATTGTGGTTTTGATTTGTAGTTCCCTGATGATGAGTGACGTTGAGCATTTTTTCATGTGTCTGTTGGCCATCTGGATGTCTTCCTTGAGAAGTGTCTATTCATGTCTTTTGCCCATTTCTTCACTGGATTATTTGTTTTTTGGGTGTTGAGTTTGATAAGTTCTTTGTAGATTTTAGATACTAACCCTTTATGTGATATATCATTTGCAAATATCTTCTCCCATTCTGTCGGTTGCCTTTTAGTTTTGCTGATTGTTTCCTTCACTGTGCAGAAGCTTTCTATTTTGATGAAGTCCAGTAGTTCATTTTTGCTTTTGTTTCTCTTGCCTCCAGAGACTTGTTAAGTAAGAAGTTACTGTGGCCAAGCTAGTATTCTTATTACCGTAATTCTAAATTCTGGTTTGCACATCTTGCTTTTTATCTGTGTTGATTAAGTCCCTGGCTCACATTTCTTCCTGTTCTTTCTTTTGGGGTGAATTCCTTCGTTTCCTCATTTTGAAGATAGATAAGGAATTAATAAAGTAAAAAATATATATGTAAATTAAGCAATTAAAAACAACACAAAAAATCAAATAAAGGATTCTAGATACTAGGTGTGTTTTGGTCTCGTTATTTATAGAAACTTGATGGATTACAGAAGAAAGGTAAAGATAAGAAAAGTAAAAAGAGGAAAAAGGAAAATGTTTGAAATTTTTAAAAAATGAATATAATGAGATAAAATGAAAATATGGAAGTAAAATGGAGTATAAAATTTATAAAAATGTAAAAATATAGTAAAAAATTTCCAAAAAATCTTTTCAATAAAAATGGAAAATAAAAATAATTGTTTTCTCTTTCTGTATTCAAGAATGAGAAAGGAAAAGAGAAAGAAAGAAAATTGAATAGCTAGGCCAGTGAAAAGAATTAAATATTATTGAAATTACATTGTGTTTCCTCTAGAAATCAAACTATGAAGCACTTTAGAGGCCATAAAATAATCAGGCAGAGAGACTTGCAGTATTCCTCAAGGGTGCAATTGACCCAGTCTCAGAACATGAAGAGACAGAAAAATTGGCAGGTTTATGTGAGCAAATCATAGCAGAAATTTTTCCTAACCTGGGGAAAGACAAAGATCAAAATTCAGGAAGCACAGAGAACCTACATTAGATTCAGCAAACACTGACCATCAACAAGGCATATCATAGTCAAATTCAAAAAATACTCAGGCAAGGAGAGAATCATGAAAGCAGAAAGGGAATAGATGTCCTCAACCTACAAGAGAAAACAGATCACATTTGCAGCAGACCTATCCACAGAAACTTGGCAGGCCAGAAAGGAGTGGCAGGATATATTCAATGTGCTTAATTGGAAAAACATGCAGTCAAGAATTCTTTATACAACAAAGTTGTAATTCAAAATAAAAGGAGAGATAAAAAGGTTCCCAGACAAACAAAGATTAAAGGAGTTCATGACACTAAACCTTCCCTACAAGAAATTTTCAGGGGAACTTTATGAGGGAAGAAAAATGGAAAAAAAAATGCAAAAAGACCAAAAGCAACAAAGACTAGAAAGGACCAGAGAACACCACCAGAAACCACAACTCTACAGGCAACATAATGGCAATAATTTATATCTTTCAGTACTCACTGTAAACATCAATGGACTCAATGATCCAATCAAAAACACAGGGTTAAGTATGGATAAGAAAGCAAGCTGTTTACAAGAGACACATTTTAGACCTAAAGACACCTTCATATTGAAAATTAGGGAATGGAGAACCATCTATCATGCTAATGGTCGCCAGAAAGAAGCCAGAGTAACCATACATATATCAGACAAACTAAATTTGAAAATAAAGATAGTAACAAGGGATGAAAAAGGGCATTATATCATAATTAAGTGGTCCATCCACCAAGAAGACCTAACAATTGTAAACGTTTATGCTCCAAATGTGGAAAAACCCAAATATATAAATCAAAAACATAAAAAAAAACTGATTGATAGTAATTCCAGTGTAGTAGGGGATGTCAATACCTTACTTAACACAATGGACAGATCATCTAAACAGAAAATCAACAAGGAAACAATGGCATTGAATGGCACACTGGACTGGGTGGACTTAACAGATATAGACATAAAATTTAATCTTAAGGAGTGAATTACATATTCTTCTTCAGTGCACATGGAACATTCTCCAGAATAGGTCACATACTGGGACACAAATCGGCCCTCAACAAGTACAAAAAAGATTGAGATCATATCATGCATATTTTCAGACCACAATACTAGGAAATTTGAAGTCAACCACAAGAAAATATTTGGAAAGATAACAAACATTTGGAGACTAAAGAACATCAAACTAAAGAATGACTGGGCTAACCAAGAAGTTAAAGAGGAAATTAAAAATTATATGGAAGCCAATAAAAATGATAACACCTAGCCCAAAACCACTGGGATGCAGCAAAGGTGGACATAAGAAGGAAGTATATAGCAATCCAGGATTTCCTAAAGAGGGAAGAAAGGTCTCAGATACACAACCTAACCTTACACCTTATATAACTGGAAAAAGAAAAACAAATAAAAACCCAAACGAGCAGAAGGCAAGAAATAATAAAGATTAGAGCAGAAATCAATGCTACAACAACAAAAACAACAAACAACAAAACAAACAAAACAAGCAAGCAAACAAACAAACTAACAAAAAACAGTAGAAAAGATCAATGAAACCAGAAGCTGGTTCTTTGAAAGAATTAACAAAACTGGTAAACCCCTAGCTAGTTTGATCAAAAAGAAAAAGGAAAGGACCCAAATAAATAAAATCAAGAATGAAAGAGGAGAGATCACAACCAACACAGCAGAAATACAAGCAAAAATAAGAGAATATTATGAACAATTATATGCCAATAAAATGGGCAATTTGGAAGAAATGGACAAATTCCTAGAAACATATACACTACCAAAACTTAAGCAGGAAGAAATAGAAAATATAAACAGACCCATGACCAGCAAAGAAATCGAACTAGCAATAAAAGATATCCCAAAAAACAAGAGTCCAGCACCAGATGGCTTTCCAGGAAAATTCTACCAAACACAGAGGAGTTAACACCTATTCTTCTGAAGTTGTTCCAAAAAATATACATGGAAGGAAATCTTCCAAACACTTTCTATACAACCAGCATTACATTGATTACAAAATCAGACAAAACCTCACTATAAAGGAGAACTACAGGCCAATTTCCCTGATGCACATGGATGCAAAAATCCTCAACAAGATACTAACCAAGTGGATCCAACAATATATTAAGAGAATTATTCACCATGATCAAGTGGGATTTATTCCTGGAATGCAGGGCTGGTTGAATTCTGCAAACTAATCAATGTGATACATCACATCAATAAGAGAAAGAACAAGAATCACATGATCCTCTCAATAGATGCAGAGAAAGCATTTGACAAAATACAGCATCCTCTCTTGATAAAAACTTGAGGGAATTAGGGATAGAAGGATCATAACTCAAGATCATAAAAGCAATATATGAAAGTCCACCGCTAATATCATCCTCAATGTGGAAAACCTGAAAGCTTTCCCCTCAGGTCAGGAACAAGACAAGGATCTCCACTCTCGCCACTGTTATTCAACTTAGTATTGGAAGACTTAGCCTCTGCAATCAGACAACACAAAGAAATAAAAGGCATGCAAATCAGCTAGGAAGAGGTCAAACTTTCACTCTCCGCAGATGACATGATACCCTATATGAAAAACCCTAAAGATTCCACCAAAAAACTGCTAGAATTGATTCATGAATTCAGCAAAGTTGCAGGATATAAAATCAATGCACAGAAATCGGTTGCATTCCTATACCCTAACAATGAGTCAACAGAAAGAGGTATCAAGGAATCAATCCTGTTTACAGTTGCACCAAAAACCATAAAATACCTAGGAATAAATCTAACCCGAGGTGAAAAATCTATATGCTGACAACTATAGAAAGCTTATGAAAGAAAATGAAAAGACACAAAAAAAGGGAAAAAGATTCCATGCTCCTGGAGATGAAGAACAAATATTGTTAAAATATCAATACTCCCCAAAGCAATCTATATTCAGTGTAGTACCTATCAAAATAACACCAGCATTCTTCAAAGAGGTAGAACAAATAATCCTAAAATTTATATGGAACCATAAAAGACCCTGAATTACCAGAGCAATCTTGAAAAAGAAAACCAAAGCAGGAGGTTTTGGTCGCAATCCCGGACTTCAAGCTGTACTACAAAGTTGTAATCCTGAAGACAGTATGGTACTGGCAGGAGAACAGACACTCAGATCAATGGAACAGAATAAAGAACCTGGAAATGGACCCACAAACCTAAGGCCAACTAATCTTTGAGAAAGCAAGAAAGAATATGCAATGGAATAAAGACAGTGTCTTCAGCAAGTGGTGTTGGGAAAACTGGACAGCGACATGCAGAATAATCAACCTGGACCACTTTCTTACACCATACACAAAAGTAAACTCAAAATGGATGAAAGAACTCAATGTAAGACAGGAAGCCATCAAAATCCTCAAGGAGAAAGCAACCAAAAGCCTCTTTCATCTTGCCCCCAGCAACTTCTTACTCAACACGTCTCCAGAGGCAAGGGAAACAAAATAAAAAATGAACTACAGGGATCTCATCAAAGTAAAAAGCTTCTGCACAGCAAAGGAAACAATCAGCAAAACTGAAAGGCAACCGACAGAATGGGAGAAGATATTTTCAAACGACATATCAGATAAAGGGTTAGTATCCAAAATCTAAAAGGAACTTATCAAACTCAACACCCAAAAAACAAATAATCCAGTGAAGAAATGGGCAAAAGACATGAATAGACACTTCTCCAAAGAAGACATCCTAGTGGCCAATCGACACATGAAAACATGCTCAACTTCACTCATCATCAGGGAAATACAAATCAAAACCACAATAAGATACCTCCTTACATCTGTCAGATGGCTAACATTAACAACTCAGGCAACAACAGATTTTGGCAAGGATGCGGAGAAAGAGGATCTCTTTTGCATTGTTGGTGGGAGTTCAATCTGGTGCAGCCACTCTAGAAAACAGTATGGAGGTTCCTCAAAAAACTAAAAATAGAACTACCCTACCACCCAGCAATTGCACTAATAGGTATTATCCACGGGATAGAGGTGTGCTGTTTGAAGGGACACATGCATCCCAATGTTTATAGCAGCACTATCAACAATAGCCAAAGTATGGAAAGAGCTCAAATGTCTATCGATGGATGAATGGATAAAGAAGATGTGATATATATATATATATATATATATATATATATACACACACACACACAATGGAGTATTACTCAGCAATTAAAAATAATGAAATCTTGCCATTTGCAACTATGTGGATGGAACTGGAGGGGCCTATGCTAAGTGAAATTAGTCAGTCAGAGAAGACAAAAATCATGACTTCACTCATATGAGGACTTTAAGAGACAAAACAGATGAAAATAAGGGAAGGGAAACAAAATAATATAAAAACAGGGAGGAGGACAAAACAGAAGAGATTCATAAACATGGAGAACAAACTTAGGGTTACTGGAGGGGTTGTGGGAGAGGGGATGGGCTAAATAGGAAACGGGCACTAAGGAATCTAGTCCTGAAATCATTGTTGCACTATATGCTGACTAAATTTTATGTAAATTTTTAAAATAATAATAAAAAATGAAAAAATGCAGAATCAGACCTATAAATATAGAGAACAAACTGATAGTTGCCAGAGGAGAGAGGGCCTGCGGGATTGGCAAAGTGATTGAAGAAGAGTGGGAATTACAGGCTTCCAGTTATGGAATGAATAAGTTATGGGGATAAAATGCACAACATAGGAAATATAATCAATGATATTGTAATAGTCTTGTGTGGTAGCAAATGGTAGCTGTACTTATGGTAAGCATACCATAACATATACAGAAGTTGAAGCACTGTGTTAGACACCTAAAACTAATGTAAGATTGTGTGTGAGCTATACTTGAAAACAACAACAGTGGGGCTCCTGGGTGGCTCGGTCTGTTAAGAATCCAACTCTGGCTTAGGTCATGATCTTATGGTTCATGGGTCGAGTCCTGTGTCAGGCTCTGTGCTGACAGGTCAGGACATGGAGCCTGCTCCAGATTCTGTGTCTCCCTCTTTCTCTGCCCCTCCCCTATTAGTGCTCTGTCTCTCTGTCAAAAGTAAACAAACATTAAAAAACCAAAACAGCAAATAACAGAGTCCAAGCCCAGATGAATTCACTGGTGAATTATACCATATATTGAAAGAAGTATTAACACCAATAAGTCACAAAATCTTCCAAAAAATAGAAGAAAAGGGAACAATTCCCAAATCATTCTTTGAGACTGATGTAACTCCAATATCAGGAAAAAGGCAAAAGAGAAAAAGAATATTATATACCAGTGTTTCATCATACAGATGCAAATTCCTAAGCAAAATACCAGGAAACCAAATGCAACAACATATTTAAAAAAGCCACCATGACCAAGTGAGATTTATTCCAAGAGGTGATTTCACATATAAAAATCAATGTACTACATCATATGAATATCATTAAAGACCAAAAACACAAAGTGGTGTGAATAGACACACAAAAGAATTTAACATAATTGAACAGCCCATCATGACAAAAATACTCAACACACTAGAAATAGAGGACTTATTCACTCTGATAAAACTATGAAAAAATCTATAGCTAAAATCATGGAATATATACTTTATCCCTAAGATTGGGACAACACAAGAATGTCTGTTATTGCCACTTCTATAGAGTATTGTGCTGGAAGCTCTAGCCAAAAAGTTTACACAAGAAACAAATAAAAGTTATCCAGATTGGAAAGGAAGAAGTTAATCTATCTTTATTTGAAAACATCATGTTCTAGTATGTAGATACTCATAAGGAATACAAACACAAACGCGTGCACACACACACACACACACACACACACTACTAGAGATAACATGAGTTCAGCAAATTTGCAAGATACAAGATCAGTATACAGTAACAATTGTGTTTCTACACACTATCAATGAACAATAAAAAGTTAAATTAAGAAAACTACCAAATTAAAATAGCATTAAAATGTTAAAACATTTATGAGGCATCTGAGTGGCTCAGTCAGTTGAGAGTCAGACTCTTGATCTCAGCTCAGGTCATGATTCCAGGGTCGTAGGATCAAGCCCCACATCAGACTCCACACTGAGCACAGAGCCTGCTTAAGAGTCTCTCTTTTCTCCTCACTGCCTCTCCCCCATTAGTGCTCTCATAAATAAATAAATAAATAAATAAATAAATAAACAAACAAACAAACAAACAAAACATTTAGTAACACATTTATCAAAAGAAGTACAAAACATATACCCTAAAAATTACAAAACATTGTTAAAATAAAGAAGACATAAATAAAATAAGTGAATATACATCCCATGTTCATGTATTGGAAGACAATATTGCTGATGTGGCAATATTTTTCAAGCTGACCTACAGATTCAGTCAAATCCCTATAAAATTCACAGTTGATTTCTTTGCAAATATTAACAACTGAAAATAAAATTAATATAGAAATGTGAGGAATGGTGAACAACCATAACAATTTTGAGATAAAAAACAAAAAAGGAAGGTAAACATTTTCTGATTTCAAAATTAATACAAAGCCAAAGTAATCAAGATAATTTTGTATTGTAATAAGATTAGGTATACATATCAATGGAATATAATCAAAAGTCTAGAAGTAAACCCTCAAATGTTATGGTCAATTGATTTTTGTCTAGGGTAACAAAATGTTTGAATGGTTATTGAGTAAACTTTTCAACAAATAGTACTTGTACTACTGGATATTCCCAAGCAGAAGAATGAAATTTAACTCCTTCACTATACTATACATGAAATTAACTCAAATGAATCATGTATCTAAATGTAAGGACTAACACTATAACACTCTCAGAAGAAAATATTGAAGTAAATAATTCTGCATTTGTATTAAAAAAAAGCCTTCTTATATGACACCAAACACACAAGGGATGAATATAAAATTCAGAAATCAATTCCATTTACACTAGAATCAAAATAATAAAATACATAGGAATATATTTAACAATGTTCACATTTTGAACACTAAAAACTACAACACATTGTTGAAATAATTTTTAAATAATTACAAAATTGGAAAGATATTTTATGTTCATTGATAGAAGATAATATTAAGATAGCAATATTAACCAAACAATCTATAGATTCAACGCAAACTCTGTAATGAACACAAAGGGTTTTTTTTTGTTTTTTTTATATAAGTTTCTATTTTAGTTCAGGTATGTTAACATACATTATTATATTAGTTTCAGGTATACAGTATAGTGATTTAACAATTAAAATTCCATACATCACCCAGTGTTCATCATGATAAGTGCACTTCATCCCCATCACCTATTTAACCCATCCTCCTAATCACCTCCCCTCTGGTAACCATCACTTTGTACTCTGTAGTTAAGAGTCTATTTCTTGATTTCTCTCTCTCTCTCTTTTTTTTCCCTTGGCCCATTTGCTTTTTTCCTTAAATTCCACACATGACTGAAATCATACAGTATTTTTCTTTCTCTGACTGACTTAATTCACTTAGCATTATGCTCTCTAGCTCCAACCATGTCACTGCAAATGGCAAGATTTCATTTTTTAATGTTTATTTATTTGTTTTTGGAGGTAGAGAGAGACAGAGACAGAGAGACAGAGAGAGAGAAAGTGCCAGCATGAGCAGGGGAAGGAGAGAGAGAGGGAGAGAGATCCCAAGCAGGCTCTGTGCTGACAGCTTCAGTGTAGGGCTCGATCTCACAAACCATGAGATCATGACCTGAACCAAAATCAGGAGTTGGATGCTTAACCAACTGAGCCACCCAAGTGCTCCAAGTTTTCATTCTTTTTTTATGACTGAATAATATTCCATTGTATACACATACGACATCTTCTTTTTCCATTCATTCATCAGCGGACACTTGGGTTGTATTCTTATCTTGAGTACTGTAAATAATACTGCTATAAACATAGGGGTGCTTGTTTACCTTTGAATTAGTGTTTTGGTCTTCTTTGGGTAAATACCCAATAGTGTGATTGATGAATCATAGGGTAGTTCTAATTTTAACTTTCTGAGGAACCTCCATACTGTTTTCCACAGTGGTTGCACCAGTTGGCATTCCCACCAACAGTGCAAGAGGGTTCTCCTTTCTCCATGTCCTCGCCAACACCTGTTGTTTCTTGTTGTGTTGATTTTAGTCATTCTGACAGGTGTTAGGTGATATCTCATTGTAGTTTTGAGTTGCATTTCCCTGATGGGAAGTGATGACGAACATCTTTTCATGTGTTTGTTGGCAATGTGGATGTTTTATTTGGAAAAATGTCTGTTCATGTCTGCTGCCCATTTTTAATGGGATTATTCACTTTGGGGGTGTTGAGTTTTATTAGTTCTTTATAAATTTTGTGTACTAACCCTATATCAGATATTTCATTTGCAATATCTTTTCCCATTCTGTAGGTTGCCTTTTAGCTTTGTTAATTGTTTCCTGTGCTGTGTGGAAGCATTTTATTTGTATGTAGTTATAACAGATTATTTTTGCTTTCATTTCCCTTGCCTCGGTACACCTATCTAGAAAAAAGTTGTTATGACTGATGCCAAAGCAGTTACTGCCTATGTTCTTTTCTGGATATTTATGGTTTCAGGTCTCATATTTAGGTATTTAATCCATTTTAAATTTATTTTTCTGTATGGTGTAATATGGTATACCTTATTACAGTTTCTTGCTTTTGCATGTTGCTTTCCAATTTTCCCAACACCAGTTGTTGCTGAGACAGTCTGTTTTCCATTGGATATTCCTTCCTGCTTTGTCAGAGATTAATTGACCACATAGTTGTGGGTTCATTACTTTGTTGTCTATTCTATTCCATTTATCTATGTGCCTATTTTTGTGCGAGTGCCATACTGTTTTGATGACTACTCCTTTGTAATATCATTTGAAATCCAGAATTGTGATGCCTCCAACTTTGCTTATCTTCCTCATGATTTCTTTGGCTATTTGGGATCTTTCCCGGTTCCATACAAATTTTAGAATTGTTTCTTTTAGTTCTGTATAAAATGCTGTTGGTATTTTTATGGGGATTAAATTAAATGCATAGATAGCTTTGGATAGCAAAGACATTTTGACAATATTTGTTCTTCTAATCCATGAGCATGGAATGCCTTCCCACTTCTTTGTGCTATCTTGATTTTTTTTTCATCAGTGTTTTATAGTTTTAAAGTACAGATTTTCACCCTTTGGTTAATTTTATCCCCAGGTATCTTATGGTTTGTGGTACAATTGTAATAGGATTGTCTTCTCAATTTCTCTTTCTCTTGCTTCATTATTAGTATATAAGAATGAAACAGATTTCTGCACATTGATTTTTTATCCTGTGACTTTACTGAAATCATGTATCAGTTTTAGCAGTATTTTGGTGTAATTTTTCAAGTTTTCTTTATATAGTATCATCATCTGCAAATAGCGAAAGTTTTACTTCTTTCTTACCAATTTGGATGCCTTTTATTTCTTTATGTATTCTATGTATTCTAATTGGTATGGCTAGGATGTCCAGTACTTTGTGAGTAAAAGGAGAGTGGACATACCTGTCTTGCTTGTGATCTTAGGGGATAAGCTTTCAGATTTTCCCCACTGAAGATGATGTTAGCTGTGGGTTTTTCATATATGTCATTTGTTATGTTGAGGAATGTCTTATCTAAACATACTTTATGAAGGTTTTTCTCATGAATGTATATTGTACTTTATCAAATGCTTTTTTCCTGCATCTATTGATATGATCATATTGTTCTTATACATTCTTTTTTTGATGTGGTGTATCATATTGATTGATTTGCAAATATTGAGCCACGTTTGAACTCCAGGAATAAATCATGGTGAAGTTTTTAAATTATATTATTGAGTTTTGTTTGCTAGTATTTTGCTGAGGACTTTTGCATCTATTTCATCAGGGATACCCAAGGGTTTTTTTTAAATAGAAGTGGGAAAATTAATTCTAAAATTCATATAAAATTGCAAAGGATCCAGAATAACCAAAACTGTCTTGAAAAGGAATAACAAAGGAAACTCATCATTCTCTGTTTAAATATTTAAAACTTACTAAAAAATATATTAATCAAAACAGTGTGGTACTAGCATAAGCATAGACATATAGACCAATAAAATTGAATTGAGAATCCATAAATAAACCCTACTTCTATGGTCAGTTATTGACAAAGATGCTAAAATTATTCAATGGAGAAAGAATAAGCATTTAAATAATGATGCTGAGACAACTTGATATCCATATGAAAATGGAGTTGGACTGCTACCTGACATCATATACAAAAATTAACTCAGGGCACTTGGTGGCTCAGTCAGTTGAACATCCAACTCTTGGCTTCTGCTCAGATCATGATCTTGTGGTTCATGAGTTTGAGCCCAACATTGGCCTCCACATTGACAATATAGAGCCTTCTTGGGATTCTCTCTCTCCCTCTCTCTCTTTCTGCCCCTCCTTCACTCATGCTGTATCTGTCTCTCTCAAAAAAATAAACTTTAAAAAAATTTTAAAAATTAACTCAAAAGTCACTAGCAACCTAACTCTAACAGCCTAAAGTATAAAACTCTTAGAAGGTAATTTATACATAAATATTAATTACCTTAGATTTGTTTAATGGGTTTTTGGATATGACAATAAAAGAATCAGCAAGAAACAATAAATAAATTGAACATCATCAAAATTACAAACTTTTGTGCATCAAGGGATGATATCAAGAAAGTGAAAACCTTCATTATGGTAAAAAAATTACAAAGCTCATGCTGAATAATGGTTTACTAACCAGACTGTATAAATAACTGTTTTTTTAGAGCTCTTACAACTGGAAAAAAATAGACAAATAATCCAATTTAAAAATGGACAAAGGACTTAAACAGACACTTCTCCAAAAAATATGCAAAAGGCCAACAAGCATATATAAAGATTTTTGATGTCATTAGTTATCAGGAAAATGCAAACAAGCCTAAATAAGTTACCACTTCACATTCAGTAGGAGGGGTATTTGAAAAAAGAAAAGAATGACTGTGGGTGAAGATGTGGATAAATTGAAAAATTTGTACATTGCTGATGAAAACATAGAATGGTATATCTACTGTGGAAAACATTTTGGCAGTCACTAAAAAAACTAAATGTAGCATTACCACATGAAATAACAATTTCACTCCTAGATATATACCCCGAAGCATTAAAAATAGGTATCAAACACAGGGCGCCTGGGTGGCTCAGTCAGTTAAGCATCTGACTCTTGATTTTGACACACTTCATGATCTCATGGTCGTGAGATTGAGCCCCACCCCCATCTCTACACTGACAGTGCAAAACCTGCTTGGGAATCTCTCTCTCTCTCTCTCTCTCTCTCTCTCTCTCTCTCTCTTTCTCTCTCCTCTCTCTCTCTCTCTCTCTCTGTCTCTGCACCTCCCCTGCTCATTCTCTCTTTCTCTCAAATAAACATTAAGAAGAATAGGTATAAAAAAAATGCTTGTACATGGATGTTTATGGCAACACTACTCACAATGGCCCAAAGGGGAAACATCATAAATGTCCAGCCACTGAGGAATTGATTAAAATACATGATATAACCATATAATGGAATATTATTAGCCATAAAACAAATAAAATACTGATATATGTTGCAACATAAATAAATCTTGAAAACACTATAAGTGAAAGAAGCCACACACAAAATGTCTCATACAGTATGATTATATTTATATGAATATCCAGAATAAATAAGCCCATAAATTCAGAAAGCAATTTAATGTTTCCCAGAGACCAGGGTAAAGTGAGGAAGGAAGAAAGACTGCTTAATGGAAATGGAGATTATTTTGGGGGTGAAAAATATTTTGGAACTAGACAGAGATGATAGCACAACTTTTTGAATGTATTAAATGCACTGAATTGTAGTCTTTAAAATAGTTAAATTTAGGGTCGTCTGGGTAGCTCAGTCAGTTAAGCGTCCGTCTCTGGCTCTGGTCATAATCTCATGGTTCCTTGGTTACAGCCCCATATCAGGCTGTGTGCTGACAGCTTGGAGCCTGGAGCCTGCTCCGGATTCTGTCTCCCTCTCTCTCTGTCTGCCTCTCCTCTGTTTGTGTTTTCTCTCTCTCTGAAAAATAACCTTTTTTTAAAGTTAATTTTATTTTATATAACTTTTATTTTATGTGTAAAAAAAGCACAAGTGACAAAATTATAAGCAGTTAGAAAATTTTAAATTAAAAACTTTTGTCCTTCAAATTACATAGTCAAGAATGTGTAAAGATAACCCACAATGGGGTGCCTGGGTGGCTAAGTGGGTTAAGCGCCTGACTGTTGATTTCAGCTCAGGTCATAATCTCACAGTTTCTGAGTTTGAGTCCTGCATCAGGCTCTGTGCTAATGGTGCAAAGCCTGCTTGAGATTCTCTTTCCCCCTCTCGTTCTCCCCCTCCCCCACTCATGTTCTCTCTCTCTCTCTCTCTCTCTCTCTCTCAAAAATAAATCCATGAACATTTAATAATAAATAAATAAAAAGCTTTGCTTTGTTTAAAAATTAAAAAAAAAAGATAACACACAGAATGGGAGGACATATTTTCTTTTCTTTTTTTTTTTGGAGGACGTATTTTCAAATAAAAAAATCTAACAAGTTTTTAGTATCCAGAATATAATTGGCTCTTCCAACTCAATAATAAAAAATATTAATAACAATTACAATGTCCAAAATATTAGTAGACATTTCTCCAAAAATATATGCATATGCTCAATATGCAATAAAAAGTTTTTCTTCAATAGCTATCAAAGTGCAAATCAAAACCACAATATTGTACTACTTCACAAACCCAAAGATGGATGAAATTTAAAAAGACACATAAGTGTTGGTGAGAATGTGGAGAAATTAGATCCTTCATGCTGTGCTGAAGGTAAAATCTAAAACGAAGGACTTGTTGTAGAAAACTTTTGGACATTTCCTCAAAAGTTTAAGCATACATTTACCTTCTGATCCCATAACCTATTGCTACCTATGTACCAAGAGAAGTGAAAATATGTGGTCACATAAAAAATTGTACATGAATGTTCATTGTAACATTATTTATTTATATTAGCCCCAAAGTGGAAACAATGTCCATCAATTGAAGAATGGAATAATAAAAACTGGCATATCCATAAAATGGTATATTATTCAGCAATAAAAAGAGATGGCATACTGATAAGTGGCACAACATAGATGAACTTTGAAAACACTATGATGAATGAAAGAAGATGGTCATATTAGGACACATATTGAATCACTCCATGTATATGAAATGTCAAAATATGCCATCTATGCAGATAGAAACAGATGAGTGGTTGTCAAGGGTCAGTATGTTGATGGCATTAAGGAATGACTTCTGATAAATATGGGTTTTCTTTTTGATGAATAAAAATATTCAAAAATTAGATTGTGAAGATAGTTGTACAACACTGTGAATATACTGAAACCCTGGACTGTACACTAGTGAATTTTATGCTATGTGAGTTAGGTCTATAAAGCTGTTAAAATAAAAGTGACTATATTAACATAAGTATATATCTGACCTTTCTTTCTTTATTGATGTATTTGTTTCCCTTTGTGACATTATTATACTTTCTTGATTATTATTGTTTAATAGTACATCTAAAAATGACATAATGTAAATTGTGAAATGATATAAATTGTGAAATTTTCTTCTTTTCAAAATAGTATTAACTTTTCTATATTTATTTGTAGGTAAAATTTAGACTCATTTTTTCAATTTGTACAAAAAAATCCTACTGGGATTTTGATTGGCACTGACTTAAATATAGAAAAACTAGAGTAAAATTAACAATATTGAGTCCTGAAATTCGTAAACATAGGTAACATCTTCACAAATACAGATCTTTAATTTCTTTCAGAAATATTTTGCATATTTCACTTTGGGTTCTTATACATATTTGTTTCATGTATTCATAGGTATATTGTCTTTTGATGTTTTTGTATATAGTCATACAATTTTAAAATATTATCTTTTATATTGTTTTTAAATTTTTATTACTATCAAAATACAATCAAAATTTCTATATTAACCTTGTCTCCACTAACGTTGATAAACTAATTGATTACTTCTAGTAGGTCTTTTGTAAATTTCTTAGACTTTTTTATGTAATCATTCATTTCATTTGCAAATAGAGACCTCTTCATTTGCAATATTTGAGCCTTTTATAATTTTCTTTTTTCCTTTCGTTGGCTAGAATTTCTAATAAAATGTTGAATAAAAGTGGTGACAGCAGTTATCCTTGCCTTTTTCAGAGCTTAAAAGAAAAATATTCAATTTTCAACATTATGTATGACATTAGGAAGAGCATTTTACTAGAAGCTTTAGAATAAGAAAGTTTGCTGAGATTTTATTATTAGTTTGTAGTTCTTTGATGTTGTTTCCATCTGTTGAGATAAGTATATGATTATTCTACTTTATTCTGTGAATGTGGCTAATTATATTATTGTGGTCATTCCTCAGAAATAGTAGGGTCTCCTATCTAACATTCAGTTTATTTTTTTTTATGTTTATTCATTTTTGAAAGACAGAGAGAGAGAGAGAGCACAAGCAGGGATGGGGCAGAGAGAGAGGGGGACACAGAATCTGAAGCAGGCTCCAGGCTCTGAGCTGTCAGCACAGAGTCCGAGGCGGGGCTCGAACACACGAATCGCGAGATCATGACCTGAGCCTAAGTCGGACACTCAACAGACTGAACCACCCAGGTGTCCCTAACATTCAGTTTAGATGTTCATGCCATGCTACATCAACAGAGCATGAAAAGTTTTATTATTCACAATATTATTCACATTATTATTATTATTCACAAAACAAAATGAGGTTTTCTGGAAAAAGCAGCCTGGCTCTTAATCAGGTCTGAAAATGGCTTAAGAGAGCAGAGAAAAGAACCTGGCTTGGGATTTTTATGGTCTTTAGCTGTTATGATTGATATGAGGGTTACCATGTGTGGTAGGTATATACTTTTTGTCAGCACCAACAGAATGAGCATCCAGAAATTTTAATTTGCTTTCCCAGATGTGGGGCAGATGGGGAAAACAAAGTGGTTAACTCTTTAAAAGCTGTGATTAGTTGAATATTAGAAAAATGGAATCAGACTTTAAAAAATATTTAACTTTATTTATTTTGAGAGAGATAGAGAGAGACAGAGGCAGAGAGACAGAGAGACAGAGACCCAAGGAAGCTCCATATTGTCAATGTGGAACACAGTGCAGGGCTTGATCCCATAAACTGTGAGATAGTGATCTGAGCTGAAATCAGGAGTCGGATGCTTAACCAACTGAGCCACCCAGAAGCCCCTGGAATCAGACTTTTTATTATAATCTACTCCTGCTGTTTGATCACTGAATGTACCATGTTGCGGCCCATTGAATTATAACTTGTTTAAGAAGTCATTATGTTACATTATGAAGTCTGAGGCTTAAGGATGTTAGTGAAGTGAAAGTTCCGTTAAATGCCTTGTTCAACAGCCTAGTATTTTGTATTCTCTGAAGTGACATGGGTGCCTTGGTCACTATCAACGATGTCTAGAATTACAAAGGGAATAAGAAGTATATGGGTGAGGACTTATTTTGTGGCTTTAGTAGATATGGAAACATATGTATGACTTTGATTTATCTTTTGTGTATCTGTGAGGTAAGAGATTCCTTAAACCCCAAATGGACTCAAATTGCTTATTAATGTAAGTTTTGATTTCAAGTGTTAAATCAACATGTTTTCCTGGAGTAAATGCAATTTGCTCATGAAGTGTTATCTTTTACATATGTTGTTAGAATTTATTAGCTAATATTTTTGTTAGTGTTGTTTTCTCTCTATGTTCATGTGGGATATTTGTACTTTTAAGTACTTTGCATTTTTAAAAAAATACTATTCTTCTCAGGTTTTAGTATCAGATTTATTATGGCATCACAAAATGAATTGGAATGATAGCTCTCATTTTCTGAAAGTGTAAGATTTATATTGATTCTTCCATAAATGTTTGATAGAATTCATCAGTAAAGCAATCTGGGTCAGATTATTGTGGAGAAGATATTAAATTACATATTTAAAATTATATAACAAATATAAAACTATTTACATTTTGTATTTTTACTTTTGTCCATGTTGACAAACTATGTTTTCAAGGATTCCATATTATGTCTACTTTGTGGAATACATTGGCCTAAGCCATGTTTTTGTTATATTTTCATTATCTGCAAAATTTGTAGAGATGTCCCTCTTTACTTCCTCATACTGATAGTTTGCTTTCTCTCTTTTTTTTATCAGCATTACTAGGTGTATATCCATTTTATTAGCCATTTTAAGAATGGACATTAGGCTTTGTTGTTTTTATTTTTTCCAACTTTTCTTTTTATGTTTACTTTTTATTATTTATTATCTTCTGCTTTGGAAGCTTAAATCATGGGCTTTAAAATTTTCTTCTTACATAATATGAACATTCAAATTATAATTTTCCCTTAATTAAATTTCTACAATATTGATATTTTAAAAATATCCTTTGTGATTTCTTCTTCCATTGTGGGATATTTCAAAAAGTGTTTTTAAATTCCAAATACTTAAAACCTTAAAAAAAATTTAAACATTTTTATTTATTTTTGAGATACAGAGAGAGACAGAGTGTGAGCAGGGGAGGGGCAGAGAGAGAGAGGGAGACACAGAATTGGAAGTAGGCTCCAGGCTCTGTGATGCCAGCACAGAGCCCGACGCAGGGCTTGAACCCACCAACTGTGAGATCATGACCTGAGCTGAAGTCGGATGCCCAACCGACTGAGCCACCCAGGCGCCCCTAAAACTTTTTGAATAGCATACTTTTTTGATGTTTATTTCAGAGAGAGAGAGAGAGAGTGTGTGAATGGGGAAGGGACAGAGAGTGAGGGAGACACAGAATCCGGGGCAGACTCTGGGGCAGGCTCCAGTCTTCTCTCTTCTCTGTGTCTCTCTCTCTCTCTCAAACTTTCTTCCTTTGCCCTGTCATATTTTGTTTTATTTCCTCTGTCCTCTGTTTTGCTATCTGCTTTTATGTTATTTTTAATTGTTACAATATCCAACCTTATCACAGAATACTTCAAATTAATATTGTAACAATTTACCTCTATAAGAAATTAAAATTGGGTAATTATTTTGCCCTTCCAAACTTTTGGTATGCAGTTTGTCTCAAACAGTAAATTTTCCTTTTAAAAATTAAGAAATAAAAGTAGACTTTTAAATTTATTTATATATTTGACATTTCTGGTGATCCTCTTATAGAATTTCCTTGTAGATTCAAATTTCTTTCAAGTATCACTTTCCTTTATTATTATTATTTTTTTTAAATCTCTATGACCAATGTGAGTCTCAAACTCATAATCCTGAGATCAAGAGTGTCACACTCTACTGACTGAGCCAGCCAGTTACCCACCCTTTATTGTTTTAAAGGGTTTTTTTTTTTAATGTTTATTTATTTTGGAGAGAGAGACAGGCAGAGCATGAGGGGGTAGGGGCGGAGAGAGAGGGTGACACAGAATCTGAAACAGGCTGCCGGCTCTGAGCTGTCAGCACAGAGTCCAATGCAGTGCTTAAACCCACCAACCAGGAAATCATGACCTGAGCTGAAGTCGGACCTTAACCGACTGAGCCACCTAGGCACCACCATTTTTTAAAAGTTTTTATTTTAATTCCAATTAGTTGACATATAGTGTTATATTTGTTTCTGGTGTACAATATAGTGATTAAACAATTCCATACATCACTTGGTTCTCTTCATGACAAGAACAGACTTAATCATAGAGAACAAACTGATGGTTACCAGAGGGGAAGGAGGAGAGGGGGAATGGGTTAGATAGTTGGTGGGGATTAATAAATTCACTTCCGTTTAATATAAGGAATTCCCTTTAGTAAATTTTATAATGTAGTTTTGTTGGCAACACAAGCTTTTGATTTTTGTTCACCTAAAAATTATTTTGCTTTAATTTTTGAAGGATGTTGTTGCTGGATATTGAATTCCTAGGCTTCCTTTTCTATCCTAGCACTTTTTTTAAGATATAATTCTATTGTCTTCTAGTTTTTATTGATTATTATGAAAAAGTAGTAACCATACTTAACATATTCCTCTGAGTTAATTCTTTTTCTGACTGAAAAAATTTGCTCTTTATCTTTGATTTTTAGCGGTTTGACTATAAATGACTCTATGTGTGGCTTATTTTTTTTTACAATTTTTCTATCTTCAATGAGATATAATTGACATATAATATTGTATAAGTTTGAGGTATAAAATGCATTGATATGTTATGCTCACATATTGTAATATGATTACTACTATAGAGTTAGCTACCATCTATATCACATCACATAATTTCTGTTGCAATTTAGTGGTGAGAACATTTAAGATTTACTATCTTAGCAAATCTAATGTATATACTATGATATTATTAACAGTAACCACCATGCTATAAAGTAGATCCCGAAAACTTTTTTGTCATATAACTGGAAGTTTGTACACTTTGACCAAAATCTCATTTCTTCATTCCAAGCCCCTAGTAACCACGTTTCTACTCTCTGTTTCTATGAGTTCACATTTCTTAATTCCACATATAAACATAATACAGTATTCCTCTTTCTTTGCCTGACTTATTTCATTTAACATAGTGCCCTCATGTTGTTACAAATGACAAGAATTCCTCCTTTCTATTGGCTATATATAGGAATATATATAATCTTCTTTATCTATTCACCCATTGACAGAAACTGATATTGTTTTTATATCTTGGTTATTATAAATACTGTTGCCATAAAATTGGGAATGCAATTATCTCTTCAAGGTTCTGTTTTCACTTTCTTTGAATATATACCCAGAAGTGGATTTGCTGAATCGTATAGTAGTTCTACTTTTAACTTTGTGAGAAACACCCATACTGTTATTTACAGTAGATGTACAATTTTATATTACCCACCATCACTATACACAGATTCTGTTTTTCCACATCCTAACAAACACTTGTTGTCTCTTGCCTTTTTGATGATAGACATGTTTTTAAATGTTAGTCAATACTTCATTATTGTTTTGATTTGCATTTATCTGATGGTTAGTGTGGTTGGGTACCTTTATATATACCTGTTAGACATATACATTTTCTTTGGGGAAAAAAAGGTCTATTTAGTTCCTCTTCCCATTTTTTTTTGAAAGAAAGACAGAGAGAGAGAGTGCAAGTGAGGGAGGGGCAGTGAGAGAAGGAGGGAGTCTCAATATGAGGCTCCACATCCAGCACAGAGCCTGAAGAGAGGCTCAATCTCACTACTGTGTGACCATGACTTGAGCTGAAATCAAGAGTCCGCTGCTTAATCAAGCCACCCAGTTGCCCTCCTCTTCCCATTTTTAAATTAGATTGCTTGTTTTTTTGCTATTGAGTTTCTCTGAGTATTTAAAATATATTTTGGATATTAATCCCTAATGAGATATGTAATTTGAAAATATTTTCTCCAATTCCATAGTTTGCCTTTTCACTTGGATTGACTGTTTCTTTTGTTGTTAAAAACAAAAGATTTTAGTTTGATGTAGTAATAGTAATTGTTTTATTTTGTTGCTTGTGATTTTGGTATCATATTAAAAACACTGTCACCAAGACCAATGTCAAGGATCTTTTTCCCTATGTTTTCCTCTAGAATTTTAATGATTTCAGGTTTTATATTTAAATATTTAGTTTATTTTGAATTAATTTTTATGAGTAAAGTAAGATAGGAGTCCAATTTCATTATTCTGCATGTGATTATTCAGTTTTTGAACACTGTTTATTGAAAAGACTATCCTTTTCCCAATTACTGTTCTTGGTTCCCTTGTCAAAAATTAGTTGACCATGATTGTGTGGGATCATTTCTCAGCTCTTCTTTCTGTTCCACTGATCTATGTGTCTGTTTTTAATGTCAGTACCATGTGTTTCAATTATTACAGGTTTGTAATATAGTTTGAAATCAAAATAAGTAATACCCTCAGCTCTATTTTTTCTCAAGATTTCTCTGATTATTCAGGGTCTTTTGTGGTTCCATATAAACTTTAAGACTGTTTTTCTAGGAGAGCAGCTTGGGAAGATGGCAGAGTGGGAGGACTCTAAGCTTATCTTGCCAAGCGTTTACAAATACATATCACTCACATCTGAATAAATAAACTGGAAAGTGATCTGAAGACTGGAAGAACAAACTCCACAACTAAAATATAGAGAAGCTGCCTTTGAGAGGTTAGGAAGATCAGAAACAGTGTTGGAGAACTGTCTACAAGGAGGAAGCTATGGACTCAGAGGGGGATAACATCAGAGGGCCCTCATGGGTAAAATGAATCCCTATGATGGCTGGCTTTGAAAACCAGAAAGGCTGAATTTCCTGACTGTATAACCAGCAGGACATAGAGCTTAGAGCTGTAAAAGTCAGGTGACTCAGCACTGGGTGATTCTAGAGTGTGATAGTGGTCTTTGCCCTTAAAGGCACAACAGCCCCTGGAGAGGCACTATAGAAGCAACAGTTTATACAATGCCTGAGAAAATGGAGAAAGAACTGTTTATTCTGATTTCGGAGCATATTAGTGTCTTCTCTGGGAATAAAGGAGCAGGCAGACAGCATTTTCATCTTCTGATGCATAAAAACAGGGCTACTTGTAGGAGGCAGCATTTCACAGACACATGCTACCTTACCTACTAGCTATGTGCCTTACCCATGAGTTTTCCTGAGGAAGTGCCCATGCCAAGTCTACTGGCCTTGGCCCTGGGCTCAGTGCAAATGTGGGCTAATGCTGCACACACAGGCACAATGCATCTTGCAGCTGTAGCCTCCTCCACATGTCACACCTGTGGCTGTCACCATGCTCACTATGCTTCAGGGATCCAGCCTTGGAGTAGTGGCTCAGCACAAATTTTGCTAACACAACTACCCCACTCCTGAGTTCTTCCATGATCACGTTGCCTCAGAGCCAGCCTGTCTGGGTCTCACTAATACCACAGAGAGTAAGCACAGCCCACAACAGAAAGTGAGATAGTGTAGACATCTGGACTGAAAGAAAAAGGGACTCAGACACAAAAACAGGACACAAGCAACATACGTAGAAAGCTCCTCTGAAGTATCAGGTTCTGATGAACAGAAGATACTGCACTGCAGGGCATTATAGGACATCTTCTTCATAAAACCACTACTTTCAAGAGCAGAAGATGTATCTGACTTTCCTAACACAGAGAAACAGACACAGAGAGGTAGATAGAATGAGGAGACAGGGGAATGCATCCCAAATGAAAGAACAGGACAAAATCACAGGGTATTTAAGTGAAACAGAAATAAGTAATATGCATGCTATAGAATTTAAAGTAATGATCATAAAGATACTCACTTGACTTCAGAAAAGGATGAAGGATATCAGTGAGACCCTTAACGAAGAGATATAGAATAGTATATCAGAGATAAAGAACTAAATAAATGAAAATAAAAACACAATATATAGAATAAATTGAAGGCTATAAGAAGAAGAGGAACATATCAGTGACCTGGAGGATAGAGTAATGGAAAGCAATAAAGCTGAGCAAGTAACAGTCAAACAAATACTGCATAGTGAGATTAGACTTAGAGGACTTAGAAAACTTAGTGACTCCATGAAGCATAATAACATTCATATTATAGGGATCTGAGAAGGAGGAAAGCTAGAAAAGGGGAAAAATGTATTTAAAGAAATAATAGCTGAAAATTTCCCAAACCTGAGAAGGAAAACAGAGATCTAGATTCAGGAGATACAGAGACACCCAAAATATTCAACTCAAGCAGGTCCATACCAACACACATACTAATGAAAATGTCAAATAAAGTGATAAATAATTTTATAGGTTGCAAGAGAAAAGAGATCGTTATATTAAAAGGAAAACCCATAATGCTTTTAGCTGATTTTTCAGTAAAAATTTGCAGGTGAGGGGTACCTAAGTGACTCAGAAAGCTGGGCATCTAACTTCAGCTCAGGTCATGATTTCACAGTCTGTGAGTTTGAGCCCCATGTGAGGCTCTGTGCTGACACCTCAGAGCCTGGAGCCGGCTTCAGATTCTATGTCTCCCTTTCTCTCTTCCCTCTGCCACTCACACTCTGCCTCTCTCTCTCTCTCTCTCTCTCTCTCTCTCTCTCTTTCTTAAAAATAAATAAACATCAAATTAAAAAAAAATTGCAGGCAAGAAGGGAGTGGCATGATGTTTTAAAAGTGCTGAAAGGAAAAAATCTGTAGCCAAGAATACTCTATCCAGCAAGGCTACCATTCAGAATAGGAGAGATAAAGGGTGCCCTAGAGAAAGAAATTCATGACTACTTAACCAGCACTACAAGAAATGTTAAGTGAGATTCTGTGGCCAGAAAACAAAATTGATAAGTAAGAGTAAGAAAAAGAGAAAGTACACAAGAAAAAAAATTAAGTATACCTATAAAAATAAGTCAATAGAGACACACAATAAAAGGATGTAAAATATAATACCAGATATCTGAAACATAGTTGGGAGAGGAGTAGTAATGAGTTTTAAATTAAGTGACAATCACTTAATATAGAACACCAAATGCACAAGATGTTATATATAAACCTAATGGTAATCACAAATCAAAAAACGGTAATAGATATGCAAGACATAAAGAGTAACCAATCCAAGTATATCACTAAAGAAAACCAGCAAGCCATGGAAGAGAGAAAAAGAAGAATCAGAGAAAAATTATGAAAATCACAAAACAAGTAACAAAATGATGATGGATACATATTTATCAATAATTACTTTGAATGTAAATTGATTAAATGCTCCTATCAAAAGACATAGGTTGACAGAATTGTAAAAAAGAGGCCCATATCTATGCTGCATAGGAGATACACATTTCATACCTAGACACCTGGAAATTGAAAGTTAGAGGATGGAGAAACAGTTATCATACCAATGGATGTCAAGAGAAAGTTGGAGTAGTAATATTTATATCAGAAAAACAGACCTTAATTCAAAGACTGTAGAAAGAGACAAAAAAGGACACTATATAATAATAAAGAAGATAATACAACTAGACAATATAGTAATTGTAAGTATTTGTGCACCCAACATGGAGGAACCCAAATACATAAAACAGTTAAAAACAAACATAATGGAACTAATTGATAGTGATACAATAAAAGTAGGGGACTTTCATATCCCACTTACACTGATGGATATATTCCCAAAAGGAAACTAACAAGGAAACAGTGGCTTTGAATGACACACTGGACCAGATGGATTTAACACATATATTCAGAACATTGCATCCTAAAACATTAGATTACACATTTGTTCTAAGTGCAGATGGAACATTGTTTAGAATAGATCACATATTAGGCCACAAAACAAGCCTCAACAAATGAAAAAAAAAATACTGAAGTCATATCATGCAACTTTTCTGATCAGAGCATTAGGAAACTAGAAATCAAACACACAAAAATTTGGAAAAGACACAAATACCTGGAGTTTAAATAACATGCTACTAAACTTTGAATGGGTCAACCAGGGAGCCAAAGAAGAAATTCAAAAAAAATGCATGCAGACAAATGAAAATGTAAACACAAAGGTCCAAAAACTCTGGGATACAACAAATGCAGTTCTAAGAAGGAAGATTATAGCAATACAGGCCTACAACAAGAGACAAGGGAAATCTAAGATAAATAACCTTACAACTAAAGGAGCTAGTAAAGGAAGAAAAAGCATAACCCAAAACCAGTAGAAATAAGGAAATACTAAAGATTAGAATAGAAATAAATTATGTAGAAACTAGAAAACAACAGAATAGATAAATATAATCAGTAGCTGCTTCTTTGAAAAGACCAATAAAATTGATAACCTCTAGCTAGACTCACCAAAAAAGAGGGGAGGGGAGGACTCAAACTAAGAAAATCACCAACAAAAAAGGAGAAATAACAACCAACACCACAGATATAGAATTTTAAGAGAATACTATGAAAAACTACATGTCAACAAATTAGACAACCTAGAAGAAATGGATAATTATCCATAAAGATATAACAATCCAAAACTGTATCAGGAAGAAATAAAACATTTGAACAGATCAATTAGTTGTAAGGAGATTGACTGTTTAAAAAAAATAATAATAACTCAACAAATGCAAGTCCAGATCCAGAAGTCTTCACAGATGAATTCTACCAAGCACTTCAAGAAGAGTTAATACATATTCTTCTCAAACTATTCCAATAAATAGAAGAAGAAAGAAAACTTGTAAATTCATTATATGAGGCAAAATCACCATGACACCAAAACCAGAGAAAGATATCACAAAAAAAAATATGTACTACAGGTCAATATATCTAATAAACACACATGCAAAAATTCTCAACAAAATACTACCAAATCAAATCCAACAACATATTTAAAAAATCAATCATCACAACAATGTAGGATTTATTCCCAGGATGCAAGTGTGGTTCAATATTCACAAATCAAATAACATGATATATCAAATCAATAAGAGAAAGGATAAAAACAATATGATCATTTTAATAGATGCAGAACAAAATTTTTGACAAAGTATAAAATCCATCCATGATAAAACAACCCTCAACAAAGTAGGTTTACAGGGAACATACATCAACATAATAACAGTCATATATGAAAATATCACAGCTGGGGCACTTGGGTGGCTCAGTCAGCTAAGTGTTTGACTTCAGCTCAGGTCATGGTCAAGGTGTTTGTGAGTTCATGCTCCTTGTCAGGCTCTCTGCTGTCAACACAGAGACCACTTCGGATTCTCTGTCCCCCTCAGTTTTCCCATCCCTGGCTTGTGCTCTCTCTCTGTCTCTCTGTCTCTATCTCTCTCTGCCTCTCTTGCTCACTCGCTCTCTTTCTCTCTCAAAAATAATTAAAACATAAAAAAAAAACACAGCTACCATTAGCCTCAATGAGAAAAAATTGAGATCCCCCTTCTAATTTCTGTAACAAGACAAGGATGTCCATTCTCACCATTTTTATTCAACATAGTATTGGAAGCCCTTGCCAAAGCAATAAGACAACAAAAAGAAATAAAAGGCATCCAAATCGGTAAGACATCTTTATTCATAATGACATGATACTCTATACAGAAAAGGTGAAATATTCCACCAAAAAAACTGCTAGAACTGATAAATAAATTTAGTAAAATTGCAGGTTACACAAAGTATAGAAATCTCTTGTTTTTCTATACCCTAATAATGAAGCAGCAGAAAGACAAATTAAGAAAACAATAACACTTACAGTGACATCAAAAATAGTAAGATATCTGGGAATAAACGTAGCCAAAGATGTGAAATAACTGTACTCTTAAAAGTATAAAACACTGATAAAAGAAATAGAAGACAACACAAATAAATGAAAAGGCATTCCATGCACATGGATTAGAAGAAAAACACATATTGTAAAAATGTCTATACTACCCAAAGAAGTCTACACATTTAATGCAATCCCTATCAAAACACCATCAGCATTTTTCACAGAACTAGAACAAACAGTCCTACAATTTATATATAACCGCAAAATATTTGAAATAGCCAAAGCAATGTTGAAAAAGAATAGCGAAGTTGGAGGTATCACAAAGCCAGATTTCAACTTATATTACAAAGCTGTAGTGATCAAAACAGTATGGTACTGGCACAAAAATACATACATTGATTAAAGGAACAAACTAGAAAAAAACAGAAATTAACATACAATTCTATGGCAAATTAATGTTTGTCAAAGCAGGGCAGAATATCCAACGGGAATAAGTCTCTTCAGCAAACTGGATAGCTACATGCAAAATAATGAAACTGGATCACTTTCTCACACCATACACAAAAATAAATTCAAAGTAGATTAAAGATATAAATGTGAAACCTGAAGCCATAAAAAATACAAGAAGAGAGGACATACCATAATTTCTTTGAGATCAGACATAGCAACATTTTTTCTAAATATGCTTCCAAAGGCAAGGGAAATGAAAGCAAAAATAAACTTTTGGGATTACATAAACATAACAAGCTTCTTCACCACAAAGGAAACAACCAATGAAACTAAAAGATAACCTGTGGAATGGGAGAAGATATTTGCAAATGACATATCCCATAAAGCATTAGTATCTAAAATATACATTAGTATCTTTGCTAATATACATTAGTATCTAAAATATACTTTACAACTCAACAACCAAAAAAAAAAAAAAAACACCAAATAATCCAATTAAAATGGGCTGTAGAAATGAACGGACATTTCTGTAAAGACATCTACATGGTCTACAGACACATGAAAAGATGTTCAACATCACTCAACACCAGGGAAATGCAAATCAAAACTACAATGAGATATCATTCACATCTGTCACAATGGCTAAAAACAGAATGACAAGAAACAAGTGTTATGAGAATGTGGAAAATAAAAACCTCTTGCACTGTTGGTGGGAATGCAAACTGGTGCAGCCATTCTGGAAAACATTGTGAAGATTTGTTAAAAATTTTAAAATAGAACTAAGCTACAATCCAGCAATTGCACTACTTGTTATTTACCCAAAGAATACAAAAACACTAAGTCAAAGGGATACATTCACCCCTATGCTTATAGTAGTATTGTTTACAGTAGTCAAGATATAGAAGCTATCCTGGTGTCCATCAACTGATAAATAGATAAAGAAGAAGTTGTATATATGTACAAGGGAGTATTACTCAGCCATAAAAAGGATGAAATCTTGCTATTTGCAATGGCATGAAGGGTACTAGATAGTTTAATGGTAAGTGAAATAAGCCAGAGAAGAATTTCCATTTTTAATTTTTCTGAGGAAGCCCCATACTCTTTTACCAATTTACATTCTCACCAACAGTGCATGAGTGTTTCTTTTTCTCCACATCCTCACCATTATTTTTGTTTGTTTCTTGTCTTTTGATTTCATGCCTTCTAACAGACTTGAGGTAATATCTCACTGTAGTTTTTATTTGAATTTCCCAGATAATTAGTGATGTTGAGCATATTTTCATCTGTCTGTTGACCATCTAAATGTTTTTTTTTTTAAGGAAAATGTCTATTCGTGTCCTCTGCCAACTTTTTAACCAAATTGATTTTTGGGTGTTGTATTGTTTAAGTTGTTTATATAATTTGGATAAGAATCTCTTATCAAGTGTATCATTTGCAAATATCTTCTCCCATTTACTATGTTGTCTTATTGTTGCTGATGGTTTCCTTTACTGGGCAAAACCTTTTGATGTTGATGTAGTCTCAATATTTTATTTTTGCTTTTGTTTTCCTTGTTTTAGAAGACATATCTAGAAATGTGTTGCTATGTCTGATGACAGAGAAATTACTTCTGGTATTGTCTTACTGAATTTTTATGGATTTAGGTCTCCCATTTAGGTCTTTGAACTTATCTTTGTGTATGATATTAGAATATATTACAGTTTCATTCTTTTACATGTAGATGTCCAGTTTTCCCAGCACTATTTACTGAAAAGACTGCCTCTTCGCCATTATACATTCTTGTCTCCTTTATCATTGTTTAATTGACAGTTTAATGTGGGTTTATTTGGGGGTCTCTATTCTGTTCCATTGATTTATGTGTCTAGTTTTGTGCCAGTAGCATACTGTTTTGATTACCACAGATTTGTAGTCTATCTTAAAATATGGAAATGTGATACCTCCAGCTTTGTTCTTTAACAAGATTGTTTTAGCTATTCAGGGACTTCTGTAGTTTCATAAACATTTTAGTATTATTTGTTCTAGTTTGTAAAAATGCTGTTGGTAGTTTGATAGGGATTGCATCAAATATGTAGATTGTTTTGTGTAGTATGGACATTTTAACAATATCAATTTGTCCAATCAATAACAACGTAATGTCTTTCCATTTGTTTGTGCTATCTTCAATTTCTTTCATCATGGTTTTATAGTTTTATAAGTATAGGTATTTCATCTTTGATTAAGTGTATTCCTAGGTATTTTATTCTTTTTGGTGTAGTTTTAAATGTTTTTTTTTATATTTCTATTTCTGCAACTTTGTTGTTAGTCTTTAGAAAAGCTACCCATTTCTGGGTTTTCATTTTGCATCCTGCCACTTTTCTGAATTTTTTTCACTTCTAGTAATTTTTTATGGGATATTTAGGATTCCTTCATATAGTGTCATGTCATCTGCAAATAGTGACAGTTTATCCTCTTCTTTACCCATATGGATGCCTTCTTCTTCTTGTCTTATTGCTGTGGCTGAGACTTGCAGTGCTATGTTGAATACACATGCTTAGAATGAACATCCTTGCCCTGTTCCTGACTTTAGATGAAAAGCTTTCAATTTTTCACCATTGAGGATGATACTATCTGTGTGTTATTCATATTTGGTGTTTATTATGTTGAGTTTTGTTCCCCATTTTTTGAGATTTTTGATAAATGTGTTGAGTCTTGTCAAAAATTTTTATGCATCTATTGAGATGATCATAATTTCTATATTTTGTTTTGTTTATGTGGTGTGTGATGTTGATTGATTTACAAATAATGAATGATCTTTGTATCCTGGTGGTGGTGAATGATATTTTTAAGTACTGTTGTATGTAGTTTGGTAATATTTTGTTGAAGATTTTTGCATCTATTTGCATCAGGGATATTGGCTTATAGTTTTCTTTTTTTTGTGTGTAATGTCTGGTTTTGCTATCAGGGTAAGACTTGTCTCATAGAATGTATTTGGAGACTTTTCTTTCTCTTCCATTTTCTGCAATAGTTTCAGGGGAATAGGTATTAATTCTCTTAAAAACTGTCACGTTTTATGGCTAACATGTGATATATTCTGGAGAAGGATCAATGTACACATAAAAATCATGTGTGTTCTGTTATTTTTGGATGGAATATTCTGTATAAGTCTGTCATTTCCAACTGATCCAATGTTTCATTCAAAGATATTGTTTCATTATTGTTTCTCTGTTCATCTAACCTGTCCATTGATATACAGTAAAACCTTGGAATGTGAGTAACTTGTTCTTCGAGTGTTCCACAAGATGAACAAACATTTCTAATAAATTTTAACTTGATAAAGGAGTGATGTCTTGCAATATAAGTGGTATATGATGCCGAGTGTCACATGATCATAAATGAGCCAATGGTTCTTCTCTCTCTTGCTTTGGGATTGCGGGTGATTGTCTCCCATGCTTGGATGCTTAGTCTCAGGATTCAGTGTTTGGCAGAAATCAGTGATTTTTCGTTACATTGGAAGGTGTCCACAACTGACATTAGTGTATTTTTTGTCACATCAAACACCTATGGACAGTCCTTTGCTTTTCCATTCAAAAGTAAGCTTAGGAATGTTTTGCTTCATTGTATGTCAGGCTGCTACAGATATAGACCTTTTCCTCTGCTGCTTTATTGTCAGTTACATTAAATACAGTACATGACAAAATTTTTTAGTATTATACTGTAGTCAACATCCGTTAGTGGTAATGAAAGTTTTCCTACAGAATTACAGTCCTCTTTCTTGCCTCTCTCACACCAGCCACAAAGATTTTCAAAGGTAAGCACAGGTTAATTTGTTTATTTTTCTATATATTTTCTTTATATTCTTTATTATTTTGTATTATATAGAATACAGCATTGTAATCATTTTTATAAGAATATTTTTGTGTTTTGGAATGAATCATCTGAGATTCCAATACTTCTTATGGGAAAATTCACTGTGATACACAAGTGCTTTGGATTACAAGCATGTTACCAAAATTAATTATGCTCACATACCAAGGTTTTACTGTATGTGGAGTGATAATGTCCCCTATTATTGGGTTATGATCAATTTCCCTTTATCTGTCTGTTAATATTTTCTCTATGTATTTAGGTGCTCCATTGTTGGGTGCACATATATATTTTTTCTTGTTCTTTTTTTCTTACAAGATATTATTCAAATTCAAGTATTTAACATATAGTATAGTATTGGTTTCAGGAGTAGGGAGTAGAATTTAGTGATTCATCACTTATGTATACAACTGCTCATCACAAGTGCCCTCCTTAATTCCCATTACCCATTTAGTCCATCCCCCCACCAACAACTCCCACCCAGTAATGCTCAGTTTGTTGACTAAAGTTAAAAACCTTTTGTTTTTATATTATTTTATTTATTTGCTTTCCCCTATGTTCATCTGTTTTGTTTCTTAATTTACATGTATGAATGAAATAATATACTATTTGTCTTTCTCTGATTAACATATTTAGCTTAGTATAATGCAATAGTTCCATCCATGTCATTGCAAATGGCAAGATTACATTCTTTTCCATGGCTGAGTAATATATCACATCTTCTTTATCCTTTGATCTGTCATTCCAAATTGGGGCTTTATCCATAATTTGGCGATTGTCAGTGGTGCTACTATAAACATTGGGGTGTAGTTTGCATTCAAATCAGTATTTTTGTATCCTTTGGATAAATACCCAGTAGAGAAATTGCTGGGTTATAAGGTAGTTCTATTTTCTTTTCTTTTTGAGGAAACTCCAAATTTTTTTCAAACATGGATGTTTGAAAACAGTTAACATTTCCACCAACAGTGTAAGAGGATTCCACTTTCTCTGCAACATAGCAACATCTAATTTCCTGAGTTGTTAAATTTAGCCATTCTGAAAGGTGTGAGGTAATATCTTATTCTGATCTGATTTGTATTTCCTTTATGATGAGTGAAGTTGGGCATCTTTCCATGTGCCTCTTAGCCATCTGGATGTCTTCTTTGGAAAAGTGTCTATTTATGTTTTCTGCCCACTTATTAACTGAATTATTTGTTTTTTAGGTGTTGAGTTTGAAAGGATGTTTATAAATTTTGGATACAAACCCTTATTCTGATATGTCATTTGCAAATATCTTTTCCCATTCCACTGGTTGCCTTTGAGTTTTGTTGATTGCTCCTTTCACTGTGCAGAAGCTTTTTATCTTGAAGTCCCAATAGTTCATGTTTGCTTTTGTTTCCCTTGCCTCTAGTGACATGTCTAATGAGAAGTTGCTCTGGCGGAGGTCAGTGAGGTTGCTGACTGTGTTCTCTTCTAGCATTTTCATGGTTTCCCGTGTCATATTTAGGTCTTTCATCCATTTTGAATATATTTTTGTGTATGGTGTAAGAAAGTGGTCCAGCTTCATTTTTCTGCATGTCACTATACACTATTCCCAACACCATTTGTTGAAGGGCTGTTTTTTTCCATTGAATATTCTATCATGCTTTGTTGAAGATTAGTTGACTACATAGCTGTGGGTCCTTTTCTGGTTTTTCTATTCTGTTCCATTGACCTATGTGTCTGTTTTTGTGCCAGTACCATACTGTCTTGAAGATTACAGCATTGTATTACAGTTAGAAGTCCAGAATTCCAATGCCTCCCACTTTGATTTTCCTTTTCAACATTACTTTGGCTGTTCAAGGTCTTTTCTGGTTCCATACAAATTTTAGAATAGTTTGTTCTACCTCTATGAAAAATGCTGGTGCTAATTTGGTAGGGATTCGATTGAATATGTAGATTGCTTTGGGAAGTATAGGCATGTTAATGATATTTGTTCTTCCAATCCATGAGTATGGAATGTTTTTCCATTTCTTTGTGTCTTTTTAAATTTATTTCATAAGGCTTCTACAGTTTTCAGAGTACAAATCTATTACTTCTTTGGTTAGGTTTATTCCTAGGTATCATGTTTTGTGTGGGTGTGCAATTGTAATTGGGATGGATTCCTTGATTTCTCTTTCCCCTGCTTCATTATTGCTGTGTAGAAATGCAACCAAGATGAGGCACCTGGGTGTCTCAGGCGGTTAAGCGTCCGACTTCAGCTCAGTTAATGATCTTGCACTTTGTGACTTCAAGCCCCGTGTCAGGCTCTGTGCTGACAGCTCAGAGCCTGGAGCCTACTTAGGATCCTGTGTCCCCTTCTCTCTCTGTCCCTCCCCCGCTTGTGCTCTATTTATCTCTGTCTCTTAAAAATACATAAACATAGGGGCGCCTGGGTGGCGCAGTCGGTTAAGCGTCCGACTTCAGCCAGGTCACGATCTCGCGGTCCGTGAGTTCGAGCCCCGCGTCAGGCTCTGGGCTGATGGCTCGGAGCCTGGAGCCTGTTTCCGATTCTGTGTCTCCCTCTCTCTCTGCCCCTCCCCAGTTCATGCTCTGTCTCTCTCTGTCCCAAAAATAAATAAAAAACGTTGAAAAAAAAATTTAAAAAAAAAATAAAAATACATAAACATTAAAAAATTGTTTTTTAAAGAAATTCACATTCTGTACATTGATTTTATGTCCTACTACTTTGCTGAATTCACGTATCAGTTTTAGCAGGATCTTTTGGTGGAGTCTTCCAGGTTTTACATGTAGAGTATCATGTCATCTGCAAAGAGTGAAAGTTTGACTTCTTCTTTGCCTGTTTGTAGGCCATTTATTTCTTTTTGTTGTCTGAGCCTAGGACTTCCAGTACTATGTTGAACAAGTGTTCAGAGTGGACATCCCTGTCATGTTCCCAACCTTAAGGGGAAAGCTCTGTTTTTCTTTGTGGATGATATTAGCTGTGAGCCTATCATATATGACTTTTACTATGTTAAGGTATGTTTTTTATATCCCTACTTTCTTGAAGGTTTTTTATTAAGAATGAATGCTGTATTTTCTCAAATGTTTTCCTGCATCTACTGAGAGGATCATATGATTCTTATCTTTTCTTTTATTCATGGGGTGTATCACATTGATTGATTTGTAATATTGAACCAGGTGTGCATCTGAGGAATATATTCCCCTTGATCATTGTGAATAATTCTTTTAATGTACAGTTGAATTCAATATCCTCGTACCTTGTTGAGAATTTTTGCAGCTATTTTAATCAGGGATATTGGGTAGTAATTCTCCTTTTTAGTAAGATCTTTGGTTTTGGAATCAAGGTAATGATGTTTCATGGAATGAGTATGGAAGCTTTTCTTCAATTTCTGCTTTTTGGAACAGTTTGAGAAGAATAGGTATTAGCTCTTCTTTAACTGTCTATTAGAATCTTCTGGGAAGCTACCTAGCCCAGGACTCTTTTTTGTTAGATTTTTGATAACTGATTCAATTTCCTTGCTTGTTATGGGCTTGTTCAAATTTTCTATTTCTTTCTGCTTATGTTTTGGAAGTGTGTGCATGTCTAAGAATTTGTCTATTTCTTCCAGACAGTCCAGTCCCTTGGCATAATTTTTCATAGTATTCTGTTATACTTGTATTTCTGTGGTGTTGATTGTGATCTCTCCTCTTTCATTCATTGTTTTATCTATTTGGGTACTATCTCTTTTCTTTTTGATAAATCTAGCTAGGGGCTTACCAATTCTGTTTCATCTTTTAAAAAACCAGCTTGTAGTTTCATTGATCTGTTCTACTGTGGTGTTTTTATTTGTTTCTATATTACTTATTTATGCTCTAGTTTTTATTATTTCCCTTCTGTTGGTTTTGGGCTTAATTTTCTGCTCCTTTTCTAACTCCAATAAGTGTAAGGTTATCTTGTATATTTGGGACCTTTCTTGCTTCTTGGTATAGCCCTGAATTGGAATGTACTTTCCTCTTAGGACTGCATTTGCTTTATCCCAAAGGGTTTGGATAATCTTATTTTCATTTTCATTTGATTCTATGTATGTTTTATTTCTTCTTCAATTTCCTGGTTGACCCATTCATTCTTTAGTAGCATGTTCTTTAACCTCCTTGTTTTTGAGGGCATTCCAAATTTTTTCTTGTCGTTGATTTCATGTTTCATAGTGTTGTGATCTAAAAATATGCTTGGCATAATCTTGATTTTTTTGTACTTATTGAGGGTTGATTTGTGACCCAGTATGTGATCTATTCTGGAGAATGTTCCACGTGCACTCATAAAGAATGTGTATTCTGATGCTTTAGGATGAAATATTCTGAGAATATCTGTTAGGTCCATCTGGTCCAATGTGTCATTCAAAGACATTGTTTCCTCTTGGATAACCTCTTACATAATGACCATTTCTGTAAGTGGGGTGTTGAAGTCCCCTACTATAATCACATTATTACCAATGAGTTTATTTATGTTTGTTATTAATTGATTTATATATTTGGGTGCTCCCACATTGGGGGAATGTTTATAATTCTTACATATTTTTGATGAATAGACCCTGTAATTATGATATAATGACCTTCTTCGTCTCTTGTTATAGTCTTTTTTTTTTAACCTACTTTGTCTGATGTAAGTTTGGCTACTTCAGCTTTCTTTTGACCTCCATTAGCATGATAGATAGTTCACATCCACTCATTTTTAATCTGTAGGGATCCTTAGATCTAAAATGAGTTTCTTGTAGGCAGTATAATGATGGATATTGTTTTTTATCCATTCCAATGCCCTATGTCTTTTGATTGTAGCATTTGGTCCATTTACATTCCAAGTATTATTGACAAATATTAATTTAGTGCCAATGTATTATCAGTAGATTTTGTGTTTCTGGTGATGTTCTCTGGTCCTTTGTAGTTTTTGCTGCTTTCATCTTTTTTTTTGTTCCTCCACTCAGAGAGTCCCCCTTAAAATTTTGTGTAGGGCTGGTTTAATGGTCACAAACTCCTTTAGTTTTTGTTTGTCTGGCAAAGTCTTTATCTTTCCTTCTATTCTGAATAACAGCCTTGCTGGATAAAAGATTCTTGGCTGCATATTTTTCCTATTCTTCACGTTCAATATTTCCTGCCAAATGCCTTCTGGTCTTCCAAGTTTCAGTGGACAGGTCTGCTACTAACCTTTTATATCTACCCTTTTAGCTTAAGGACCTTTGTCCCTAACTGCTTTCAGAATTCTCTCTCTATTCTTGTATTTTTCCAGTTTCACTATGATATGTCATGGTGTTGATATGTTTTGGTTGATTTTTAAGGCAGTTTTCTGTGCCTCTTGGACTTAGATGCTTGTTTATTTCCCCAGATTAGGAAAGTTCTCAGCTATAAATTGTTCAGATAACCTTATGCCCATTTTTCTCGCTCTTCTTCTGGGACTCCTATGATACTGATATTGTTTCATTTCATGGGATCACTTAGTTCTCTAGGGCTCCCCTCATGATCTATGCAGTCCTTTCCCTTTTTTTTCAGCTTAACTATTTTCCATAAATTGATCTATTTCACTGACTCCTCTGCTTCTTCCACCTTGTCACCATATCCAGTTTATTTTGCAACTTGGCTAGAGCATTTTTTAATTCATCCTGACTAGTTCTTAGATCTTTGATCTCTGCAGCAAGGGTTTCTCTGGTGTCTTCTATACATTTTTTACAAGACCAGCTAGTAGTTTTATGACTGTTGCTCTAAATTCTTGTTCATATATATTGTTTATCTCTTTTTTTGAGCTAGTCTTTGACTGTGATTTCTTCTTGACCTTTCTTTTGAGGAGAATTTCTCCATCTTGTCATTTTGGCAATTTTTTTTGCATGTTTTAAAAGCTTGTTGCATTTCCTGCACCTGAGAGTATTACTATATTAAAAAGGGGTCATACACTTTCCAGGGCCTGGAACACCATTTTTTTGGGGGGGAGGGTTATGCTGTGTGCACTCTACTATTTCGTTTGGGATACTCTTTCCATTTGGTTAGTCCTTTGCCTAGCTCCTCCTTTTTTGCAGTGGCAGAGTGTTTGTACCTTTAACTACATGTGCTTTGATTTGTTTGTTTAAGTAACCCTAGAGGGGGGATAAGGGTTAAAAAGTAACCCTGGGGGAAAAAAAACCTGATCCCACAAAAGGCGGAAAGGGTAAGAAACAATGACAACAACAAGAAAAACAGAGAATCAAAAAGCTATAAGTCTGATTTCAAGGAAAAGAAAAGAAGAAAAAAAGCAGAAGAATGGAGAAAAGAAGGAAAAAGAAAAGAGTAATAAAGCCTGGTTCCAAAAAGAAAAAAAAAAAGATAAAAGGAAATGACAAAAAAAAAATATCAGAAACTATGAGCCTGATTCCAAAAAAAAAAAAAAAAAAGAATAAGGAGGTAAAAAAGAAAAAAAAAATGGTTGTCTATTGGTGTCTGGGTGGTAGTGGCTGTGCTGGTCTGAAGGAGAGGCCAGCTGCATTGGTTCAGAGTAAGTCTTACCCTAGTAAATAAGTAGTTTCCAGGCATGGAGGGGCAGGGTTTCATGTAAACAGGTCTTGCTTCCACTGGGAGCTGCTGTGTTCCTCTCTGAATCCCACCATGTTGGTTTTAGGGAGGAAATGGCACCACCCCAATCTCTTGTGCCCTGACTGGATTTCAACCCTGATGTTCAGGCAGCTCTCAGAGAATAGCAAGAGAGCAAGGGAAGTCAGAGCACCCTGTACCAAAACTTCCACCACCACCACCACCACCCTCTCCTCCCCCGCCCCCGCACAGCTGGGATTCAAAATCCAGTCTTAAAAGACCTGAAATGGCACAGATCTTCTCCTTTCCTCCAGAGTAGAACGTCTCCACCATGCTGATGAAAGGCTTTTGGTTGACACCTGCAGAGTCTTTTGTCCTTGGGGAGAGAATAAATCCTCTTCCAAATGTACTCCAGGAAGGGAACTGTTCTCTCCCAGTGCACCCCAGAAATCACTATACCACACTCTGAACTCTGGGGCCAGCTCCCTCCTCCCCAGGATTGTGCACCACAGCTCTGCTCCCAAGAAAGCTGCACATTTCCAAAATGTCAGTTTGAGGTCTAAAAGTTGTTTGCAAAAAAAAAAAAAACAAAACTGAATACTCAGTACTTCTCACTCCCCAGTCCATGGTCCAGAGAGGTTCTCCTCTTGCACTAACTCGATGCCACACTTTCTCAACCTTTCTTTCTTTCTCTCCTTTTGTCTTTCCACAGAAAGTGTTCCCTCCCCTCTACAGCTCCATATTTTTTTCTCCTGCAATTCACATCCACACACCTTGCATCTGCCAAGCTGTCTCCTTCCAATTGTGGAGATCCTTCTGTCCCTCTGCAGATCTATTTCCTGGGTGTTCCAAATAATCTGACCTCAATACAGCTGTGTTTGAGGATTCAGGAGAGCCCAAGGTCCCTCTATGTCTCTGCCATCTTAACTCCTTCAGCCATTATTTTTTTTTTAATTAAGCTTTCTGCCCCTTTCTATCTTATATTTCTGGGACTCCCACATAGAATATATTAATTCATTTGGTCATGTCTCATAACCAGGATGCCTTCTTCACCCTTTTTCATTCTTTGTTGTTGTTGTTGTTCTTCTAACTGCTTAATTTAAAATAGCCTCCTTTGAATTACTGTTTCTCTCTTCTGAATGATTGATTATGTTGTTGAAGATATGTATTGAATTTTTAAATCTCAGTCATTAAATTCTCAGTTCTAGTATTTCTATTTGGTTCTTTTTTATGGTTTTCATTTCCTTATTAAACTTCTTACTTTGTTCATCCATTGGTTTTCTGAGTTCATTTAGTTGTTTATCTGTGTTTTCTTTTACCTTGTTGAGATAATTATTTTGATTTTCTTGTCAAGCAATTTGTAGATCTCCATTTCTTTGGAATCAATTACTGGAACTTTTCTTTGGCGATGTTATATTTGTCTGAATCTTCTTGGCCCATGTAGCCTTTGGTTTGTTCATTTTTTAATGTTTATTTATTTATTTTGAGAGAAAAATAATGTGTTCAGGGAGTGGAGTGGGGGAGGGGCAGAGAGATAGGAAGAGAGACAATTCCAAACAGGCTCTGTGCCAACAATGCAGAGCTCAACACAGGGCTTGATGTCATGAACCATGAGATCATGACCTGCGCTGAAATCAAGTCAGACACTGAACTGACTGAGCCATCCAGGCATCCCGTGTTTGTTCATTTAAAAGTGCAAATACCCCTTCCCATATTTACAAAATGGTTTCGGCAGGTAAAGACCTCCTCTCAGGTTCCTGGACTTATGGGATTGCATCCAGGATCACAGTTAAGTAGGGCTTGAGTCAGGTAACATCGCTGTCACTATGTCTGTAGTGGAGTCCATCGTTTGTGCAACTGTTACTTGGAACTTAGGTGGGCTTGGGTCCTGCCTTATTCATGGAAGAATAGGACTGCCTCCAGGACCTTTATCAGTAGGGTTAGTGCTGGACATAAGTCTGCTTCAAGGAAGTTAGGTCCACAGAGGGCAGGCATGTTACCAGGTAGGTGTGGCTCTCATCAGGTCCTTAGGAGCAACCCCGCCAAGTCACTGGGCAAGATCCCTGGGTGGATAGGACTAGACGCAGACCACAGCTGAGAAAGACTGGAACCAAATAATAGGGCAATATCAGTGTCAACAACTAGGACTGAAGTCTTCAGTCTTATCTTTAGGGTTACAGAGATACATGCCTTCTGTCAAGTTTCTGGACAAGTGATACTCTCCCTGGACTGTGACCAATATGGGCTAGAGCCAGGTCAGAGGTCTGCTTCAGGATCTGCAATCAGGCCACAGCAGACCTGCCAACTGAGGCATGCATGGGCACGTCTCTTGTTGAGTCCCTGTGTGGGCCGTACTGCTCCCAGACCACAGCTGAATGAAGCTGGAGCCAAGCCACAGACTACTTCAGTGTCCATAGCCAGGACCAAATCCAGCTGGTCGGTGTCTTAGGTCCCATGGCAGAATGTGTTGGTGGCAGGACCAAAGTCAAATGGGGCTCCAGCTAAGTACACAGGGCTTCTGGGTCTTTAGCCTGTATCACAATCAAAGATCCTGTGACCTGGGCATGAGCCTGCTTTCTAAAATTGCCTTGCTTGGTTTCGGGCTAGATCATTGTTTTATAATTTCCTACATGGATCCTAAAGCTCCCACAAAAGCACTTTTTACCATAAATGGATGCTAAATTACTGTTGTGGGGACATATCAGCAGGGGACTTCCTATTCTGCCATCCTGCTCAACATGATATTATTTTATGCAACCTGAATGTCTAACATATGAGGTACTTTAAATTATTGTACCTCTGAACTGTGCAATACAATGAAGTCATTAAAAAAACATGTTGCAGAGCACCTGGGTGACTCAATTGGTTAAGCATCCGACTTCAGCTCAGGTCATGATCTCATGGTTGGTGGGTTTGAGCCCTGCGTCAAGCTCTGTGCTGACAGCTCAGAGCCTGGAGCCTGCTTCGGATTCTGTGTCTCCCTCTCTCTCTGCTCCTCCCCCACTCTTACCCTGTTTCTGTCTCTTGAAAATAAATAAATGTTATTTTTTTTAAAAAACAGCATGTTGCACTGTAAAAAATGATGCTATATATTGTTATTTGAATAAACAGTTCTAAAATATTATGTACAAGGATACTCTGATGTGTTAAGAGCTTATAAGTTATCACTATTGTCTTCAAACAAGAAGGTGAACTGAAAATCAACAACTCTTCTTATATTCATCAGGAAAGTGAGGTCAGAGGGCAAACAATTGCCAGGAAAATTTGAGAAATTGATACTAAGAATTCACCACTGAAGCTAGGACTAGTTGGAACTTAAACTCTCATTGATGAATTGCTGGAGGCTCAGGGTGGACTAACTTGAGAATTAAAAACTTGGCAAGTCCAGTTTTGGTGGGGCTCCAAAACTTTATGTTTTATTTCCAGGAACCTAAACAAATCGACAGGATGAAGGTTGGAGAAAAATCCTCTGATTCTCCTGGTACAAGAAGGGAAAATGTAACCATTTTTAAAAACACCTAGAGCATTCTGGTCTCCTTAACCATGGCACATTCTCAGAAGAAACCATGCATGAAAGACTAACCCACATTATTATTATTATTATTACCATTATCATTATTATTATTATTATTATTTTACCAGAGACTAACCTGGGGGAAAAGAAATACCCAACTTCAGTTCCCTCTGGTTGTTCTGCTCATCTAAGAGAAAAAAAATCTAAGAGGCACTTGTGAAAGTCAGTCCAGAGACACATGCTCCTTAAATTACTGAGACCCAGTCATAGGAGTATATAATTCTTCCTCTCCCTCACACCATACCACCATATCAATCTTGTTCCTGTATGATAATAATGGATTACAACATAACTACAATATTCACACCGTGTTTAAAAATAACTCTCTAGGGAAATCCAAAGACAACAAGGGAAATAAAAACAAGCACTCTAGAGAAAAATTTAACCTCCTCTAACTTCAGCTACAGCAAACAGTAAACACAGACTATCTCCAAGCCAGGAAAACAAAACCTTTAACCAATACATCAGGTCTGATTTTGAACAAAAAAATTACAAGACATGCTAGAAGACAAAAAACCCAGTTGAAAAGATGAACAAATACCAAGATTAGACTATGATATGACATAAATTTTGGAATTAACAACTGGATTTAAAATAATTGTGATAAATATGCTAAGGAATCCAATAGAAAAAGTGAACAGCATGGGAAAATATACAGGTAATGTAAGCAGAGAGATGGACATGATAAAAAAGTATCAGAAGGATGTAGTAGAAATCAACAACACTATAAAAAGAAGAAAAGAATGTTTTCAGTTGGCCATCATTAGAGTAAACATGGCCAAGGAGAGGATCAGTGAGCTTGAAAATATGTCCATAGATACTTTTAAAACATAAATACAAAGATGAAAAGAATGATTTAACAATCTGAGATAAATATTCAAAATAACATTAGCAAGGAGACACCTGAGTGGCTCTGTCAGTCAAGTATCTGACTGGCTCAGGTCATGATCTCATAGTTCATGAGCTAGACTCCCACACTGGATGAGCCCTAGTCTCGCTTTGGGTGAGCTTGAGCCCTGCTTCAGGTGAGTAGGAGCCCTGCTTCAGGTGAGCCCTGCTTGTTTCTTTTCCTCTCTCTCTCTCTCTGCCCCTTCTCTGTGCCCTTTGCTCACTCACGCCCTCTAGTAAAAAAACAAATAATAATAGCAACAATGTATACAATGAAAATAGTTTGTGGATAACTGAAATGAATAACAATATGATAAGAGATGGGAAGGAGGAATTGGGAATAATACCTTATAAAATACTTACACTATCCGTGAAGAGGTACAGTATTATTTGAAAGTTGATTTAGCTTTATTGTAAATATATACTGCAACATTGAGGGCATCCACTTAGAATTTTTAAAAATAAATTTATTTGAGGGGCACCTGGGTGGCTCAGTCAATTGAGCGTCCACCTAAGGTCATGATCTCACCGTTCGTGAGTTCGAGCCCCGTGTTGGGCTCTGTGCTGACAGCTCAGAGCCTGGAGCCTGCTTCAGATTCTGTGTCCCCCTCTCTCTCCGCCCCACCCCTGCTTGTGCTCTCTCTGTCTTTCAAAAATGAATAAACAATTTTTTAAATAAATTTATTTGAAATGTTAAGTATGAAGACAAAAATTTAATCATATAAAATGCTCAATTAAAGCCAAAGAAAGCATAAAAAGAGTAGAAGACAAAATAACAAAAGAAAAAAATAACAAAGCAATGAATTGAACATAGATAAGTATGTATTGGATTAAACCAACTATATTTATAATAACCTTAAATATGGTCTAAATACACTAATTAAAAGATAGAAATTGCCAGAGTGGTAACAAGACCCAAACATGTGTTATATTCAAAATAGTATGTACATTATGACTTGAATTTTTAAAAGCTTTAGAGCCATGTGAACCTGGCTGACTCAGTCAGTAGAGTACACAACTCTTGTTTTCAGCGTTGTAAGTTCAAGCCCCACGTTGAATGTAGAGATTATTTTAAAAAAGAAAAGCTCTAGACTATATCCATATCTTTATTGTGATAACACAAAAAAAAACAAGATGAAAAGGGCATAACTAAAAAATAATTATAAAAGGGATTATATATTAGTAGTAAAATGGTAGGCAGAATTTGCTTTGTCTTTTTACATATTTCAAACATCATCTACAATGAAATATTGTTTTGTAATGAGAAAAAATAAATTTTGTGAAAATAACAGTGCAATTGGAAATGTTTGTGCATTTTGTAAATCACTGTCTAACTTTTATAGAGAAAGTTACCTATGAATTAGAATTCAACCTAAATAACAAAATATGACTGACCCTAGTTCTGGGTTTTAGCACAATGCTTATTAATACATACATTTTTAATACATATTAAAAATACCACCTATAATAATATTCCGTACTCATTGTAGCACAGTTAGAAACTTTAGAAACAGAAATAATCAACTCTATAGGTAACATTTCCAACATTACAGTGTAGTATTTAGAGACTTATAGATGTCTGTGTGTGTGTGTGTGTGTGTGTGTGTGCGTGTGTGTGTGTTTCTGTATGATTGTGGTACCCATAGTTTTGTAGGGTTTTTTTCACTTATTTATATATAGTGAACATTTTCTTTTTTTTTAACTTTATTTATTTTTGAGAGAGAAAGAAAGCACGAATGGGGGGAGGGACAGAGAGACAGAGAGAATCCCAAGCAGGCTTTGCACTGGCAGCGCCCCCTTGAGGTGGGGCTCAAACCCTTCAACAATGAGATCATGACACGAGCCAAAACCAAGAGTTGAATGCTTGCCTGAACCACCCAAGTGCCCCAATTATGAACACTTTGTTAAGACCTTTATGTATACAAAATATCCATGGCTGCAGAAAAGTCCCCTAAATGGAGGTGCTTATTTATTTAACTAATACCTATAGTTAAACATTTAAATTTTATTTTCTCTTGATACAAAAAAATGCGAATGTGAATAATCTTGTATATCCGTTTTTATAAGTTAAGGGAAGGATTTTACAAAATAAATTTATAAAAGATAATTACTAAGTCAAAAATCTGCAAATAGGAAGTTTTTGAAACATATTGATAAATTTTCCTCCAAAAAGTTTAACAGCAAACAATATCTACTGGCATGTGTGTATCAATTTTCCACCCATATTCATTAATACTAAGCATTCTTTTTCCTTTCTGTTATTATATGTAAAATAGGGTTCTTATTTCACTTTGTATTTTATTGCAAGTAGGATTGAGTGTGCTTCAAATGTGAATTTTATATATATATATATATATATATATATATATATATATATATATTTAGAGAGAGAGCACAAGCAGGGAAGAGGAGCTCATTAGAGAAAGAGAGTCCTAAGTAGGTTCCACACTCAGAATGGAGCCCAATGTGGGCACGATCCCACGATGCTGGAATCATGACCTGATCTGAAATCAAGAGTCTGATGCTGAACCAACTGAGCTACCCAGACACCCCCAAATTTGAATTGTTTACTAAAGTCATTAATCTGTCTATTTTTCATTTGACTTTTTTTATTAAATGGCAATAACTCTTTTTTTTAAATAACTCTTTATATAATAAAGTTACTAGCCCCTTGTCAGTCTGTAGTGCAGATATATTGCCTGTTGTTTTCCTTTAACTTTTATCTTACAGTATGTTTAATATGCAGATATGGTTGATTACTAAGATTAAAATCCCTCAATCTTTTCCTTAATGGTTTCTGTCTTAAGGGTTATGCTTAGAGAGGCTTTTCTTTTCACAACACAATATAGATATTAATCTATATTGGTTTAATTACTTGTATGGTTTCTTTCAAAATTTATACTTTCAAATTTAGCAGTCATTACACTTGAAAATTCCATATAAGCACATTTAAATATATCTTGTAATGAATGCAAATGATTTTCAATCTTAAAAAGAATATTTACTAGTATATATTTTTAATATTCTATAACTACTATCATAAGGCTTTGAATAGATATAGATATGAATGTGCATTTGTATATATTTAAGCAAATCAACTATTTTCTTCTCTCCTTTAGAAGCATCTGTATTGTCTGTATAGGGATATGTGCACATACATGTTAATGATGTGGGTCTTTATCATACAACTGATGTTTTAGTCATAATTTTTCACTATGTTGTCATGGTTGTATCTTAAAACATCTTACAGAAGCTACTTTTCAAAACATTGCTGTATTTACACTTTTAGTATGTCAATAATTCACTTCCATACATTTGAAGAGTGTTGGCATAAAATCATAATAACACTTTAATATATATTTTTATAGTCCATGCAGTCAAACTAGACTATGTAATTTGAGGTGTACTCTTATTAGCTGCCATACATGTTTTACACCAATTATCAACCAAAATTTCCTTTAGTAATTATTTTAGATAAGTGTAGATCTAATAAGCTTGTCTTGATGATAATGATGCTGATGATTTTTATCCTTTTAGTTAAAGAAAGCTAATATTAAGTAGATGCTTATGGCTTTTAATTTGTACATAACTGGAGCCATTTTAATTTTCAAAATGGAATCACATATTAGTGGCTAAAAGTAATGTACTTTGCCCTCAGTTTTCCACTAGAGACTGTTGTTCTGTGATGAAACTCCTCTTTTAAGGAAAAATAAATCTAAATGTATTGAATAGCATTCCATTTCTGTGATTTATCATTAGGCTTCGTGAGACAGACCATGTTAAAAATAAATATTTTAAACATTAGATTGCATAATGAGAAATTCTGTCCAGATGACTATTGGAGTTATGCTTTTATGGCATGAATGTTGCTTTAGTGCTTATGGCCTCTACAAATGATATCTCTGGACTGCAGTCACACATATGCACTTTGATTTTGTCTATATCCATCACTGTGTACTTCCTCAAGATATAAGGGAACATTAGCCCTGAAAGAAAATCCTTTACTATTATGAAGTTCTTTAGCATCCTTGAAATGCAAATATTATTTATCACATTTTCTGGCAGCCTGATTCACATGGAAGTTACACAAAGGCAATGTATGTGTTCTGATTAGTTAACTTGAACTGCATATTTAGGAACCAGTGTTTGCTCAGAGATAATCTCACAATGTTACTCAGTGATCAAAAAGAATGAGAGGGAGAAGCCAAGATGGTGGAACAGCATGGAAATTTTTTGTGTGTCTCGTGTCCATGAAATACAGCCAGACCAACACTAAACCATCCTACACACGTAGAAAACTGACTGGAGGACTAACAACAATCTGCACAACCGGAACCACAGAATTCAGCAGGTACGTGGCATGGAGAAGTGAACTTGGGGAGCGAGAGACGCAAGAAGGGAGGTGCTTTTGCGAGCAGAGAGAGGACAGAGACTGGGTGGGGGGGACAGAATACAGGAAAAGCATCCCTCCCCAAAAGCAGCTGGAGAAAAGGTAGAAAATTGGAAACAGCCGCAGTGACTAAACTAAAAAGGGAGAAAGGACAAAGGAGAGGGTTTAAGTTCCATTAAGACTGTAAACAAGGGGAGCACAGTCTGCAACTCCACAGCTCCATATCTGGCGGTGCTCTAGTGGGAAGGACGAATTCCCAGAAAAAGAGTGGGGTCCGGGAGGGTCTCAGGCCACATGGAAAAAGCAGTTCCACTGCTGGATGGACATTTGGTAGAGACTGTTGAGGCTACCTGGTCCCAGCAGACCCCAGAGCGTGGCCACATTCACTGGTGCTGGAACAAGGTCATTAAGGGTGAAGCCTGGTGCCAGATGTGTGTTGTGATTTTCCCTAATCCCTGAAACGCTGCTGCTACACTATCTCACAAACATTTTCTGGGGCGGCTGACACCTGGCTGTAGTCTCGGGACACCAACAGCAGCAGGATCCAGCAAGCATTCCTGGGTGCAGCCGACATTTGGCCATTGCTTGGTGAGACCCTCCCACAGAGGGGCAGAAGGGGTCAAAGCCTCAGTCCTTCAGAAGTAAGGGGCTGGGGAAAGCAGCTGCATCTGAGACAAAACTCGGGAGTGAGGTACTGCCTGGGGCCTGGTTACAAAGAGTGAAAAAGCAGGGAGGGGACAAAAGCTGAAGACAGAGGACAGGTGCCTGATTGCTGATTCTGGAGAACAGACTGGGTAGCTGGGTGGCGCCATTTTCACCACTCCTGCGCATGCGCCTATGCACCTATGAATGTCACAACACTCCACCTCAATAGGCTACCAGCGCCATCTAGTGGAAAGCGGAGCCATCACACTGAGCCCTGCCCAACTGGGCCAACCTCGCTCTTCAAGAACACAAGTCTCAATGCCAGCTTAGTTTATGGATTATAAAGCGCTACATAGACTGATTTCTGGGGGAAGAGGAAGTAATTTCAGTCCTACTTCAATCTGTTAGCAGGTCTATCTATTCAATTTTCTTTCTTTTTTTCCCTCTTTTGCACTTTTTTCTTGAATACAGAAAGAGAAAAATTCATTTTTATTAAAAATATTTTTCATTAATTTTTATTACTATATTTTTTACTTTTGTGTAAATTATTTCAAATTCTATTTTGCTTTCATCATTTTATTTTAGTCAATATATACTGAAGTATATTCACCATTTCAAATTTCAAACAATCACCTTTTTTCTTTTTCTTTTTTTCTCTTTCTCTTTCTTTTTTTTTTCTTTTTCTTGAATGCAGAGAGAGAAAAACTTCATTTTTACCTTCAATTTCTATTAAAATATTTTTCTTTAATTTTTTTTACTATATTTTGCTTTTATGTAATTTTTTTTCAAATTCTATTTTAATTCATTCATTTTATTTTAGTCTACTACAGTGTATTCACTTTTTCAAATTTTCAAACGATTTCCTTTCCTTTTTTCTTCTTTTTTCTCTTTTTTTTCTCTTTTTTGTTTCTTTTCTTTTTATTGAATATATAAAGAGAAAAAATTCATTTTTATTTTTAATGTTTAATAAAAATACTTTTCTTTAATTTTTTCTACTATATTCTTTAGTTCTGTGTATATTTTTTCAAATTCCATTTTACCTCCATCATTTCACTTTAGTCGTCTTCAGTGTACTGAATTTTTAAAATTCTCAAATTATATATATATATATATGTGTGTATATATATATATATGTGTGTATATATATATATATCAAAAGCAACAAAGATGTCAAAGGACCAGAGAACACCACCAGAAACTCCAACTCTACAAGCATCATAATGGCAATGAATTCATATATTTCTGTACTCACTCTAAATGTCAATGGACTCAATGCTCCAATCAAAAGACATAGGGTAACAGAATGGATAAGAAAACAAGATCCATCTATATGTGGTTTATAAGAGACCCACTTTAGACCTAAAGATACCTTCAGATTGAAAATAAGGGGATGGAGAACCATCTATCATGCTAATGGTCAACAAAAGAAAGTCGGAGTAGCCATATTTATATCAGACAATCTAGACTTTAAAATAAATACTGTATCAAGAGATGAAGAAGGGCATTATATCATAATCAAGGGATCTATCCACCAATCTAGAAGACCTAACAATTGTAAACATTTATGCGCCAAATGTGGAGCACCCAAATATATAAATCAATTAGTCACAAACATAAAGAAACTAATCAATAGTAATACCATAATAGTAGGAGACTTCAAGACCCCATTGACAACAATGGGCAGATCACCTAATCAAAAAATCAACAAGGAAACAATGGCTTTGAATGACACACAGGACCAGATGGACTTAACAGATATATTCAGAACATTTCATCCTAAAGCAGCAGAACATACATTCTTCTCCAGTGCACATAGAAAATTCTCCAGAATAGACCATACACTGGGACACAAATCAGCCCTAAGTAAGTACAAAAAGACCAAGATCATACCGTGTGTATTTTCAGAACACAATGCTATGAAACTTGAAATCAACCACAAGAAAAAATTGGGAAATGTAAATACTTGGAGACTGAAGAACATCCTACTAAATAATGAATGGGCTAACCAAGCAGTTAAAGAGGTATTTAAAAGTGTATGGAAGTCAATGAAAATGATAACACCACAACCCAAAACCTCTGGGACACAGCAAAGGTGGTCATAAAAGGAAAGTATATAGCAATCCATGCCTTTCAAAAGAAGGAAGAAAGATCTCAGATACACAAACTAACCTTACGCCTTAAGGAGCTGGAATAAGAACAGCAAATAAAACCCCAAACCAGAAGAAGACAGGAAATAATAAAGATTAGAGTAGAAATTAATGCTATCAAAACCAAAAAAAACAGTAGAACGGATCAATGAAACCAGAAGCTGGTTCTTTGAAAGAATTCACACAGTTGATGAACCACTAGTCAGTCTGATCAAAAAGAAAAAGGAAAGGACCCAAATAAACAAAATCAAGAATGAAGGAGGAGAGATCACAACCAACATAGCAGAAAAAAAACAATAATAAGAGAATATTATAAGCAATTATATGTCAATAAAATGGGCAATCTAGAAGAAATGGACAAATTCCTAGAAACATTCACACTACCAAAACTGAAACAGGAAGAAATAGAAAATTGGAACAGACTCATAACCAGTAAGGAAATCCAATTAGTAATTAAAAAATTTGTCAAAAAACAAGAGTCCAGGGCCAGATGGCTTTCCAGGGGAATTCTACCAAACATTTAAGGAACAGTTAACACCTATTCTCTTGAACTTGTTCCAGAAAACAGAAATGGAAGGAAAACATCCAAACTCTTTCTATGAAGCCAGGACTACCTTCATTCCAAAACAAGACACCCCATTAAAAAGCAGAATATAGACCAATATCCCTGATGAACATGGATGCAAAAATTCTCAACAAGATAATAGCCAACCAGCTCTAACAATACATTAAAAAAATATTCACCATGACCAAGTGGGATATATACCTGGGATGCAGGGCTCATTCAATATCACAATTAACATGATTCATCACATCAATAAAAGAAAGGACAAGAACCATATGATCCTCTCAATAGATGCAGAGAAGGCATTTGACAAAATACAGCATCCTTTCTTGATAAAAATCCTCAATAACATAAGGATAGAAGGAGCATAGCTCGAGATCATAAAAGCCATATATGAACGACCCAACACTAATATCATCCTCAGTGGGGAAAAACTGAGAGCTTTCCCCCTCAGGTCAGGAACAAGACAAGAATGTCCACTCTCAGCACTGTTATTTAACATAGTATTGGAAGTCTTAGCCTCTGTAATCAGACAACACAAAGAAATAAAAGGCACCCAAATCGTCCAGGAGGAGGTCAAACTTTCACTCTTCGCAGATGACATGATACTCTATATGGAAAACCCAAAAGATTCCACCAAAATACTGCTAGAATTCATGAATTCAGCAAAGTTGAAGGATATAAAATCAATGCACAGAAATCGGTTGCATGTCTATAAACCAACAACGAAGCAACAGAAAGAGAAATCAAGGAATTGATCCCATTTACAGTTGCACAAAAAAACATAAAATACCTAGGAATAAATCTGACCAAAGAAGTGAAAAATCTATACACTGAAACTTATAGTAAGTTTATGAAAGAAATTTAAGAAATCACCAAAAAATGGAAAAAGCTTCCATGGTCCTGGATAGGAAGAACAAATATTGTTAAAATGTCAATACTACCCAAAGCAAACTACATATTCAATGCAGTCCGTATCAAAATAACACCAGCCTTCTTCACAGAGCTAGAAAAAATAATCCTAAAATTTGTGTGGAACCAGAAAAGACCCAGAATATCCAAAGCAATCTTGAAAAGGAAAACCAAAGCAGGAGGCATCACAATCCCAGCCTTCAAGCAATACTACAAAGCTGTAATCCTCAAGACAGTATGCTACTGGCACAAAAACAGACACTCAGATCAATGGAACAGAATAGAAGACAGTATGGTACTGGCACAAGAACAGACACTCAGATCAATGGAACAGAATAGAGAACCCAGAAATGGACCCCAAAACGTATGGCCAACTAATCTTTGACAAAGCAGGAAAGAATATCCAATAGAATAAAGACAGTCTCTTCAGCAAGTGGTGCTGGGAAAACTGGACAGCGACATGCAGAAGAATGAACCTGGACCACTTTCTTACACCATACACAAAAGTAAACTCAAGATGGATGAAAGACCAATGTAAGACAGGAAGCCATCAAAATCCTTGAGGTGAAAGCTGGCAAAAACCTCTTTGATCTTGGCCACAGCAACTTCTTACTCAACACGTCTCCAGAAGCAAGGGAAACAAGAGAAAATGAACTACTGGGACCTCATCAAAATAAAAAGCTTCTGCACAGCGAAGCAGCAGAAACAATCAGCAAAACTAAAAGGCATCCAATGGAATGGAAGAAGATATTTGCAAATGACATATCAGATAAAGGGTTAGTACCCAAAATCTATAAAGAACTTATCAAACTCAACACCCAAAAAATATATAATCCAGTGAAGAAATGGCCAAAAGACATGAATAGACACTTCTCCAAAGAAGACATCCAGATGGCCAACCAACACATGAAAAAATGCTCCACATCACTCACCATCAGGGAAATACAAATCAAAACCACAATGAGATACCACCCTACACCTGTCAGAATGGCTAACATTAATAACTCAGGCAACAACAGATGTTGGCAAGGATGCGGAAAAAAGAGGATCTGTTTTGCATTGTTGGTGGGAATGCAAGGTGGTGCAGCCATTCTGGAAAACAGTATGGAAGTTCCTCAAAAAATTAAAAATAGAACTACCCCACAACCCAGCAATTGCACTACTAGGCATTTATCCACAGGAAACAGGTGTGCTGTTTCGAAGGGACACATGCACTCCCATGTTTATAGCAGCACTATCAACAAGAGCCAAAGTATGGAAAGGGCCCAATGTCCATCGATGGATGAATGGATAAAGAAGATGTGATATATATATATATATATATATATATATATATATATGTATATGTATACATATACACACAATGGAGTATTACACGGCAATCAAAAAGAATGAAATCTTGCCATTTGCAACTATGTGGATGGAATTGGAGGGTATTATGCTAAGTGAAATTAGTCAGAGAAAGACAAAAAATCATATGACTTCACTCATATGAGGACTTTAAGAAATAAAACAGATGAACATAAGGGAAGGGAAACAAAAATAATATAAAAGCAGGGAGGGGGACAACACAGAAGAGACTCATAAATATGGAGAACAAACTGAGGGTTTCTGGAGGGGTTGTGGGAGGGTGGATGGGCTAAAAGGGTAAGGGGCTAAGGAATCTACTCCTGAAATCATTGTTGCACTATAAGCTAACTAATTTGGATGTAAATTTAAAAAAAATAAAAAATAAAGTTAATTTAAAAAAAAGAATGAATTCTTACCATCTGCAGCAATGTGGGTGGAACTAGAGTGTATTATGGTAAGTGAAATAAGTCAGTCAGAGAAAAAAGTTATCATGATTTCACTCATACATGAAATTTAAGAAACCAAATAGATGAACATAGGGGAAAGGAAGCAAAAATAAAATAAAAACAGATAGACAAGCCATAAGCGACTCTTAAATACAAAGAACAAACTGAGGTTTGCTGGCAGGGTGTTGGGTGAGGGGATGAGCAAAATGGGCGATGGACATTAAGGAGGGCACTTGGGAAGAGCACTGGGTGTTATATGTAAGTGATGAATCATGAATCATTAAATTTTATTCCTGGAATCATTATTACACTATATGTTAACTATATATTGTTATATATAACTATATATATATGTTATATGTATATAACTATATATATTATATATATATAATATGTATATAACTATATATATTATATGTATATAACTATATATATAACTACATATATATAAACCTTGGATATTAATTTAAAAAATATATTAAAAACAACCTTCTAGTTATAAGTAAGTTCTAGGATGTAATGTACAGCACAGTGACTATTAAACAAAAAAATAATTTTAGTCATTGAGAAATTTATTTATGTACCTTATCTTCTTCACTTTTAAAGTTTAATTATGTGGTATTACTTCTAAGCAACTTCTGATTTTCAAATAGAATGTGTTCAAGAATTTCAATGATTTCTTTGTTCAGAATAAAAACTACATTTTTATATCAGTCTTGTCATTTGTAATGTTTACCTTCTTAAACCAACAAGAAATACAATTAAACTAATGGAATAGCTGATCGATAGATAGAACCATCACTGCTTTAAAACTTCCAGCTACTTATCAAATCTAACAATATTGTCCACAAGGAAAAAATGGCCTCATTATGATTTCCATAATAGACCCAAATGATATAACAACCAGTGTATCCTTAGTAGCAAGATATGGAATTATTTCATCATTTCAGTCTATTGAGTGATGAGACAGAGTTTCATGGGACCGTGAATGTTGTAGAAGGTCTGACGTTGGGGTTAGCCTGGACAAGGAAGTTTAGGTGGCAGAGGGTGAGTGAGTGTTCAGTGGGAGCATGTCAAAGTGGTAGAACAGCCTACACCTAAAGTAGCAAAAGGAGTGAAACTTTGAGTGGTAGGAAAGGAGATGAGGGAAAGCTGGAGCCATCGTTCATAAATAAAAGATGATCCTTGCTATGCCATTTAGTATTCAAGGATTGAATTATTAGTAAAGGTGTAAGAATTAAGTTGACTAAGTCTTCAGTTGAAAGGTTTATTTCAAATAAAACTTTCTATGGCAAATGATTTTATTGATGTTTGTAGAGGCTTAAATCCAAGTATTAAACCTTTCTTCATATTGGTCAATCCTGAGAATAAGTCATGTTTTCATAATTCACTAAGATTTTAAACATCAGTAAAAACTGATAACAAGTGTGTCATCCCTAACTACAAGGAATACTGCTTTTAAATTGGAAATATGTAGAGGAAAACATGTTTTTTTTAAATTGTTTTTCAATATATGAAATTTATTGTCAAATTGGTTTCCATACAACACCCAGTGCTCATCCCAAAAGGTGCCCTCCTCAATACCCATCACCCACCCTCCCCTCCCTCCCACCCCCCATCAACCCTCAGTTTGTTCTCAGTTTTTAACAGTCTCTTATGCTTTGGCTCTCTCCCACTCTAACCTCTTTTTTTTTTTCCTTCCCCTCCCCCATGGGTTTTCACTCTTATGTGGATCCTGAGAAACTTAAAAGAAAACATGTTTTTTAATGTTATTTTATGACAGGTAACCGTCTCTCTTCCTGTACCATCTCTGTTCAATCCATCCCACACTGCTCTCAGATTCATCTCTCAAATGGGTTCCTGTTATGTTTATTGCTACCTATTGTATATTTTTTATCATAAATTTACTGTATTATGGGCTTAGCTTTCTTCCAAAAAAAAGTCATCCAAAGATGAAGAAACATTCCTCCCATCATAACATAATGAATTCTCATGACATGGCCTAAAAAGTTCATTAGTTGAGTTTAACTGCATTTGCATTTATTTTAGTGCATACCAGCTACCATAGCTCTCTGATTTAAATAGGTAAGGGAAGTTGTTGATGAGGCATAAGTCAATTCTAATAATTTTAATAAATATGCCCAGATATTCTAGGCAGCCCTACTATTGCTAAATCAGTGTATTTGCCTTCCTGAAATTCCTATTTCCTGTATTTCTCTAATGTATCATGACTTAAAACAGGGTCCCAGGTCTGTGTTCTCAGTTCTGTTATTGTTAATTTAAAACTAGAAACTGTAGAGAAAGATCACAATTTAACTGAGATAAGTTGAAAAAGGGGGAAATCTCACATGGACATTGTGAGTCAAGAGAAGGGACTTTAAACTATTAAAGAGCTATGTTTCAGAATTATTATCAACATCTAGGCATTTAATATATAAACTTATTTCCACCCTTCCCAATGATAGCTAACTACCCTAATACCTTTCTTTTTGTGGGGGATAAGCTTAGGAATCCCCCAGACTTACACCAATGGGTTAACAAGGCATAAAGTAATACAAAGTCATAAAATGCTCACACTCGAGTTTGAGTAAACCAGATTAGCACTCCATGAATAGGGGTTGCAAAGACACCCGAGAATAGTAGGGCACAAAAATGCCTGGAATAGGGAGGTGCAAAGGTACCCCAAAATTGAGAGGTAGAGGCAAAGGCCTGAAATAGAAATGGCACAAAGATGCCCAATACATAGGAACATGAAATGAACAAGATTAGATATTTAGGGTGAAAACACCCCAAATTTAGTACTATAGCAGAAAGCTGCTTTCACAGGGGAATAAGGCCAGGTTAGGTAAATTGGTGAATGGGACTATGGACTGCAGTGTTGCAGGCAAAACAGCCCAGAGTGGAGATGGTTAACAAAATAAAAGGTGCCTTGTCAACCCTGAGGTTATTTCCCCTGTCTCATCCCCTAGACTAGCTAAGATAAACAGAGGTGCTTCCTCATGTCTGCTGTAAACAACTTTCCTCCAGACTGTCTGGCACCCGGATTTTGTTTTGCATTAACCCAAACCCCTAACCACAAATATCCTCAAGACCCCCTTTCCCTCACGTCCACAAGTTAATGATCACAGATTCATTGTCCCTTTGTGCACGTCCATAACCATGTTTGTAATATTTCTGATCCTAATAAAAACGGGACAAGGACCCTTATTTGGGGCCTTGTCTTTTCCCAGACATTAGCCATCTCTCACTTTAAACCTGCACCCACTCTTTTGCTGGCCAAAAGAGAACTTTAGACTTAGAGTCTACGACATCTTTTTATACATCATAAATTAGCTGCACATATTATTCCAGAGAGAATTGAATCATGTGAAATTTTTAAAACATTCAGATTTACTTTCAGTAACTCATTGAGAAAGAAAAGCAGATGTGTTTTTTTGTGTATATACTGTGTGTGAACACACATGCATGCACATGAGTTCAAGCAGGAATGAATCCATACTGATTAATTTTACATTACCAGTAACACCTGATGGATTTCTATGATTTTTTAATAATGAGTGTCTTAGCTGTGTTTATGATTGGGGGTAGTTTCCTCCATGAAGTGCAATTTGAAGTGGCAAAATTTTGCAGTATCAGTTTTGTGCTTTCCAATACTAAAATCTGTCTAACAAAAAAGTAGCCTTGTTGGCATTATAATTGTTCAGATGTTAACTGTGTGCCTACATTGAGGTATGAGGCTATTGATGGTATTCAAAGATCCTCCTACTCACCTATTAATCTAAGATTCTATTATAAGCTATTTTTTGAACCTCATCCACAGAGTCACTTTTCCCTGAGTAAGAAGGCACAATATTGGTATTTGTTGATGGAGGGGGGCTTTCATGACTAAATCCCCTGACATTCATTTGTACATGATCAGTTGGGAAGCGTGACAACAATTGGATCTCCAAAACTGTTAGGTGCTTTGAAAGATATGGGAACATCCTTATACTAGAATTATAATTATATATGAAGATACTATGATTATACACCTATGGAGGTAGGAGCAGTTGTGTTCCCCCACTGTTACTGCATAAGCAGTGAACTTGAGGTCAGAGTCTCTGAAGTTTTCATGCAGCAGATCATCTAGCCAGTCTCAGGATGAATGAAAATTGTAGGATCTCCACAGAGGGGGGAATGATGTAACATTGATCTTCCCAACACTAGAAGACAGTTTAAGAAAGAGTTGAAATACAGGGAAACCACTGGCCTGCAATGAAGGAATCCCTATCTTGTACCAGCTCTTTTCTCTAGGTTAATGTTCTTATGCTGATGAGGGAGGTAGTGGTGAGGAGGAGGTTGTGGAAGGGTAGTCAAACATTTGCATTGAAATGGAAAGCAATTCTATTCCAGGAAACATGAAGGTGCAGGGTGGGCTTCAATCTCAATGTTTTCCTATCCCATTCCATTCTCCCCAGAAAGGCCAATGAGTGAACTTCAAATAACCAGTAGATTCCCATAGGTGCTTCTACTTCCCAAGAAATCCCACCAGTCCACCAGACTCAGATTCAAATTGACCCAACAATGTCAAGCCAGTGTGGATAACTGCTACCAGATGGGGTTAAACTATAGTCAGATTTGGCACCTACACCCCTGGGAGTTGGGCAGCAAAGGGCACAGGCTTCCTATGATCATTACATTAAGCTGTAAATAATGCAACACTGCATATCATGTGATTGACTATTTGGTACCCTTCTTATCGTGTTATGGTGGGGGGAGAAGTCGTACTACCAGAGCAGGCCTGCTTAGCCAACAAAAAAAACCCATAGTGGCCTTTCTCCTCTAGAGCAGAGAAAGAACTTAAAGTCTCTTCAGTACTCTTTAAACTTCAATAAACAAAGATGGTGAGAGGAAACATATGGAAGTAAGCAATATGGTTCCAAACTAGAAGACCTAAAGTCTGTGGTGAGCCAGCTAGAAATACTGTGAAATACAACACAACTTTTACAAGACCAGGTGAGTGGCAGAATGTGTAGGAATAACTGAGAGGTTCCTTATTGAACAGGAATTTGGATGGACTCAAGGATTTTAGTGGAAATGAACCGAAGAGAAAGTGAAAACATTTTAGATAAAATAAGGCAGGGCCATGGTTTCAGTTTGTTTTTTCATTAGGCTTTTAAAAATTCTGGCCTTGGTTTTTCATTAGGCTACAATGAATATTTGGATGTACAGAAATTTCTTTGGGACAGAATAGTTAGATGCCTTTTCCACTTTTTTTTTGTTCTCCACTGCAGGTAGTTCTCAAGAAGAAACTTTTTAAAAATAATAGATGTTCAGAAATGATTTTCCAGTCTTTGCTTCACTACATTCTTTTTGCTTCCCAGTACAGCATTTCCTCCTAAAAACAGGTTCACTAAGCACACACAGCCAGGAAAAGGCAATCTAATATGACTCAATAGAACAACTGAGGACACGGATATTGGCCTGTTTAAATAAGTGAACTGAAATAAGATGTATGTTCATATTTGTTTGGAAAGAACCAAACGAAAGGAAGCTTTGCAAACACCAACCTAGTTCCTGAATTTTGATTTGCACTATGACTCTACTTCAATGACTGCAGTTGGAAATTTGAAAATAAAAACTCAGTGACAATTGACAAAGTCAAAATGCTTTTATTTATACTGAAGTTAGCAAGTACATTTTTAACAAAGAAGGTGTACTTTAACTTAATATATGATAGAACAGAGAAACCATACATGTTTCTAATCTCTAACACACTACTGCATTTTTCCCCTTAAAATACAAAAAGCCAAGCTGAATTGAGCATAGAAAAGCATCAAATATGGTCAGGTTAGTTCACCCATTAGGACTTAGCTCATATTCTTAAACTGATCAATTGAATGCAAGGACAAAGTTACATCATTGCATTTAAACTGTACACATGTTCATTTTTTAAAATGTAATATAGATTGAATAAATGCTTCAGTAAACAAAGCTTTGCTATAAATGCAATTGAAATAACTCCATGTTGAATAGTTTCAGAGATAAACTGGAATCAGAAGCATCTTCATTTATGTAAAGCCAGCGAGGACCTTTCATGCTAAATAAAACTGTTATGCCATTGCTAAACAGTAATAGCTACCTCCTTAAACAACAAGTTAGTTCTTCTGAGAAATAATTCTCATATGTGCTTAAAAATACTGAACTTCTATTTTCAGGAATCCAAATAATCTGATGTAAGAGACTTGATTTAGATTAGTAAAATTTAAAATTTCTTAACATTTCTATAGGTAAAGTGTCAGTTTTTAAAGATCTTTCAAGTTTTTTGCTATAGTGTCTCCACTTCCCACAGCACTGAAGACCTTGAAGACTGATAAGACTAATTTCATAAACCGTGATGTTTATAGTAATCCACATTAATTTTGCTTTTTGTACATAATGGTATGTTTGAGATCCCTATGGTTTACCACAACAAGGAAGAAGGAGTGTATGGTTATCATCTAAGGTAATGATAGCATTGTACATTTATAACTTCCCCTCCTCAGCTTAACCCTGAAACTGTGTATACTGCATGAAGGCAGACTAATTATGAGTATCAATTTAACCACGTGTTTGGTCAAACCAGTATCTACTTAAATGTTGACAATCATAAGAATCCATACCATCCATATTTGTTTCTGTGGATAAAAATTATATTTGGAAACAATTTTCAAACAGCAATTCTACCTCTTTTTGTGTAACCTTGCTCTCTTCCATAGCCATGGCTTATGGGCTGAGTCTCTATCCAGCTACCTCATAACAATTCACCTTTTGTCACAAAAGAAGAATCAGGAAAGAAAGTATGGATGTACAAATCCATTACCCATGCTTAAGAAACACCTAATGTACAAATCCATCCCCCATGCTCAAGAAACACCTAAAGTCTGTGTTTGTGAGTCAAATGTATCAACTTCACACATGAAAGAGAGTACATTATCATTGTTGGACTGATATTTCTAGTCTAAAATATTAATTCAGTCTAGTCAAAGTTTAGCATTGTCAGGAGGAAAATATACACTTTTTATGCCTTGTGTATAAAATATTTAAAATATTTATTCTTTCTCTATAGAGGTATTGTGGTGAGTCGCTGGAATTTTCTGGATAATATCTCAGAATCAAAAATAAAGGTATGATAAGGTAAGAGAATAATAAAAGTCTGTGTTAGATGATCTAGAGGGTCAAACTTCATTAAACGGCAACCAGATATTTTGCCAAAGAGTCTGTGGGATTCACCTGAATTTTTCCTAGGACCAGAAGAAAAATAGGTTGAATTTGGGGGAATTGTTAAGTAGTCTGTCAGCCTGAAGAATTGCTTAGATTCCTTTGTGGCATCTGAGCACAGATATTTGATAAAATTCACCAGATACCTGCTCAATTTTCCATTCTACCTCATCTTCTGTACACACAGCTTAAAGGTCAAAGGAAAGCTCTTCAGCCTCAAGTGGAAAATGGTCATTTTATCAGGATTGAATTTTATACAATGTAGCTAAAGCTTAAATCATGCAATATAAATTGTGAACATTACGAACACGAAAGCAATGGCAAAACAAAATAATATCTTATAGAAAAGGTCCATAAACCCAGTAACAAATAGTAAAAAGCAATCACCATTTACCCTTTAGAAAAATGGTTTCTTAAAAACCTCTTTTCTTTATTATGTTTAATTACTGCCTTTATAAAAACAGACAAACATATCTGCCCACAACCTTCATTAAAAGTGCTGGTTTACAAGGCCTATCAGGAACTATTTCCACAGCAGCTCAAATCCAAAGAAAAACTAGGTTAACAAGAAGAAGACAGTATTAATATGAATCAATGTTTCTACCCAGAATACAATAAATTAAGATTTCATAGTAGTAAAATTTTTCTCCTAATTTGGAGGAGAGTATCAAAATAGATTCTTGTGCAGCATGCTGTATAATGCTGACACAGATTCTGTTATTGTTTTACATATACCAATACTGAGTGATCATCAGGAAAAAGCCAATATTGACCTGCTAACTGATACTGATCCTTGGAACAATCTCAAAGTTTGCCACATTTCAATTTCAAAATACATTTTAGCTATAATGAGTGATTAATCATTTAGTAGTAGCTGTCAAAGTAAACTCTTAGATAAAAGAAAACATCTGGAACCATAAATAGAGGAGAGCAAAAGCTGAATTTCAATCCAAACCCAGCATGCTCACTTCATTAGGAACAGGAAACAGCTAATTGGTAATTAAATGTCTCATGTTTTTAACAGGATTTGTACTTGACTTCCAAAAGAAATTCTATAATATGCACCCTAGATATAAATAAGATTAAAGATCAGGAAAAGCAACCAACAAAACCTCTCTAGAGGAATGTTATGGAGATTGGAAATTTATAAGGAGTGATACACAATGACATCTGGGAAGAGCTGACACAGTTTATTCCATTAAGATTTACCAGATAAGTAAAAGGGTGAATGTGACATACACAAAAGTGACCATTAAAAAATTAGTCCTTCCTTATAGTCCATATAGTCCTTCCATTTATACAGCACTGCATGACATGGACATGCACCATGGCACAGGAGTCTGAATATGAGCTTCTGCTGATCAGTTATGTTTAAAAGGCCACACCAAGTTGTTACAAACTCAGAAAGTGTGAGATTGGCCTTCTGTGTCATACATCTTAAGCTTATGAAAGGAAAAAGCTAAAATAAGGTGTTACAAAAAGGCAAATATGTGGGAAAGGACTAGAACAAAACATATGAGGATTTCTTATAGTTCAATCAAAATGAATTAAACATATCTATTTGTAAAAAGACATTAGTTTGTTTTTATGCTGTTTGACTATCAAATAATGAGACGTTTCTGGATGTTATATTTTTAGTCATAACTTTTTATTATTAAATCCAGATATTTGATATTAAAACAAGTTTTAAAAACTTTATTTGCCTCTGTCCATGACTTGTTTCTGATCTTATTTCACTGAATTAGGTTAAAGTAGCACACCTACTCTACACAAGAAGACCGTCTACAGACTATCAAGAGCACAAGAAGCCAAATTCCTGTGTCTTAGAAGAAATTTTTTCAGAGTATGGAATGACTGAAATGTCACATTAATATTAATTAATGTAACATTTTAAAATGTGTAGAGTAGGTGGTCATTACAGCAGAAATTGCATGTACTTCCACAGGGAACTGATTATTGGAGAATGGATTAAACACAGAATTGGCCTTTTACATAAAAAGAGTGGTGCTTTTGCCACATCAGAATTTAATTCTAGGCAGTTGTAAAAATAACATAACAGATTAGATTTTGTTTGGTGTAAGGAGGGCATTATAGGATGAGACATAAAATAAAATAAATAAAAAATAAAAATTTTTTTATCACTAGATGCCACTTAACACATTGGAATACTGCTTTATTAGATTCTTAAGAGGCATGAACGCAATGATGACAGGTATTGCCACCATAATGATGACAGGTCTTTAGTCATGTCTCCATTAAGTAAATGGTTAAAAATATTTGAGGGAATTTCCTGGACAATTCAGACAAATGACCCATTTGGTTCTAATTACTGGAACATCTTAGGCATCTGGTCATATCTAGATCAGGAGGTGAACAACGGAAAATAATCATGATGTTACCGATCCATCATATCTGCCTTTTTCCTTTCTTATGTCTATACATTTTTCAGTCTGGTTAGTTGTTGATTAATTAATAAAGAGGAAGCAGGATTGGAGATAGGAGGAGAGCAGAAAAGAATAAAAGGGGTATTTTTAGTAGCTTGGCTATATTTTTTATTATTGCCTTCTTTACAAATAATGAATGTGCTAGTAGAGATTAAATGACTTGCTTTACCATCAACAGATCAAAGGAAGAACTAGGTATGGTAAAATCTACAAACTAGATTTGTCTATATTCCCTTGGAGAACACTACAGGTAACGTGCTTTTTGTTTGTTTGTTTTTGTTTTTTTTTTAGAAAAGTGAGCTCCAAAGCAGTGATAACAAATATTGGTCATTTGCACAAATGCGTTATCTCCTCACATACTTCCTATTAAATCCCAGGTCAGGCAAATATAAAGCTATTTCATAGTAATAACAGCTTAAGTGGGTCTACATTTAAATTTCTGTCACACCATTTAGAAATAGCATTTTCTCTGTCTTAAAAATTCTAGCACCTGCTTACCCCACTAGGATGCTGTGTGGGTTACTGTGATAACGTTTATGAAGCACTATGAGCTCCATGGAAGAAAGGGGTTATAGAAGTGTAAAGTATCATGTTCTATCATCATTATGATTATTCCTTAAAAACTTGTGAAGCCCATTCTCTGGCACATTTTTCCTGTGCGTGCAAGGTTCTATTTATCAGTAATGAACAAATAGTAATTGAAGGTTCCATATTTTAAGAATTTGAGTATTAATTCTAAAGAATTACAGCACAAGATAAGCAGGTAACTGCTACAGCACTCTATTCGTGCTTATGATCAGTTGGAGTCCCGTCATCAGTGTTCAGGCTGCACAGAAAAAACAATAAGACCTGGTCAAAATTTCATTACAACAAAGAAAACCTAAAATTTATTCAATGAACTTCACTGAAAACCACAAACTGGCTTTACAGTATTTTTTGTGCTATATATGTTCAAGAATTTAATAAATCTCTGTGCAATAAATCTATTATTTTATTAGGCTTATCCCTTAAACATATATTCATTCATGTGAGTTTTATTCTATTAAAAACAAAATTACACAAAGGTGAGCAAAACTGTAGATTTACAGTAGTGTAAAGTTTAATCTTATTCTCTACAGGTGATATTGACAATATAAAAATAGTATAAATGATATTTTCTAACTCTAAAATATTCTTATGAGCCCCTTGTGCATGTGCTACATCTTTACAAACTGCAGTGAAATGAATTACTAGCCTAATAAGCAAGGCATTTAGAAAGGTTTTCCCCCCTTTATAATAGAAAATGTGAATATAGATCCACACCATTTTCTCTGTGCCAAAATCTTTACTAATAATTGCAATTTCCCCTCAGGATGAGATTTCCTTCCCTGACAGAATGGTTATTTATAAGTAACTTCTCATTGTGTATTTATTTATTTTTTTTTATTTGAGTATAGTTGGAACACAATGTTACAGTAGCTTCAGGTGTAAAACATAGTGATTCAACATCTTTATATATTGTGCTATGCTCACCACAAGTGTAGCTACCATCTGTCACCATACAAGGCTATTACGATATCATTGACTGTATTCTCTATTCTGTGCCTTTTATTCTTGTGACTCATTCATTCCATAACTGGAAGCCTATATTTTCAGGAAGCAAAGATGAAAGCCAATAAATGAGTCTATTATGTTTTTGAAGATTGAATTTATGTTTAGAGAAAAAATATTTTTCTTACCCAGGGTTCATGTTTTCTTCCAAGTGTTTCCTCACCACTTAGTCACTCATATAAACAATGGGATTAAGGAGTGAACTTGTGATGAGCACCAGGTGTTGTATGTAATTGTTGAATCACTAAATTGTATACCTGAAACTAATATTATACAGTTTATTACTAACTGGAATTTAAATAAAAACTTAAAAAAAAACATGGGATTTTCTTAAGAACTGATAGGCTTCATCACAGGCATACTTTGGGCTATCAAACATTTATTTTGGGGTAGTTACCTTACTTTTTTCCTTTTTTAAATTTTATTTATTTTGAGAAAGAGAGAGTGCACACGGGCATGAGTGAGGGAGGGGCAGGGACAGAGAGGGAGAGACAGAATCCTAAACAGGCTCTGTGTTGTCAGCACAGAGCCTGACATAGGGCTCAATCTCATGAACTGTGAGATCATGACAGGAGTGAAGATCAAGAGTTGGCTGCTTAACCGACTGAGCCACCCAGGTGCCCCTGGGGTAGCTACATTATTCATGAATTAATGGCAATGTTTTATAAATGATTTCTCCAACTAAGTATTTAGTTTCATGTTTTATTTAAGTTGTTTAATTAATGGGCACTATATTATTTGGCACTAAATAAGATCACATCTGAAAGGCCATGTTTTCCAAACCTGAATAAGAGAGAGATAAAACACTGTGCTGGTTAATGTTCCACTTCAGTCTTAGGTTCAACCCAAATTAAATATTCAATTAATTGTATGAGATCTACTTAAATTGTGGAAACTTGTTCAGAATGTGGCATTCCCAAATCAAATAAGTGATAATAGTTTAGGGTCCAGTTTGTCATTAGTACAGTAGTAAAAATACAGAGCTACTAATCTGAAAGTAGGGAAAGTACACTAATGTAAGAAATAGGAAGATAATAAAATAGTACAACATTTTATTACTTTTTGTCTAGAGAAAGCATTGCTTTAGAGTTATCTTTAGCAGTATCTGGTGTTGATTTTATAATGTGGTATTTTAAAAAATGGAAGTTTCTTGAAAATAGTAACCACTTGACTTTATTAGCCCCCCCAAAAATTTCTGATATATGCTTTAATCAAAACAAAGATCAGTATAGGCTGTCTTTTCTTACGCACAGTGGAATATCAACCTCTCTTGCTCACTTTTAACTCACTTTGCTTTTTTTAATTAATTCTTTAATATACCTTTTTCCCCTTTATTTAATTTCTAGTCCTTGTAAGACCAACCTTAAAAGGTGATTTATTTCATTCATTCAAATATTAACTCACTTATTCATTTTTTATTAAGCACTTGCTACATAAGGCACAGTACTTGGTGTTCTGAGGATAAATTATGAAAATATATTTGCCATAACTATATACTGAAGAGAATGTTTTAAAGCAAGTTTTACACATCAGTTTTATGCCAAATATTTCACTCTTACTAAAATCTACACATGGAAACACAAATAATAACGTCATATATATTTTATAGGGCATAGTAATAATGATATCTTGTATTTATCATACTTTCTGACAAGTATGGATCTAACTTTCTGATGAGGATGATTAGGCAAATATAATTAATATTTTACTAAAATTAAGGCAGAGAGAGGTTGAATGACTCTTCAAGGTTAGTAACCGAGTTAGAGAGTAAATAATTCTGACTACTAGATTAGTGCTCTTCCTACTACTTCATTGTGTCTCCCACAGACCAGTTATAAAATGTCAATAAAATCACATGTGTCCAGTACACAGACCTGCAACTGTTGAGCCACACTAAGATCTAGATGAACTTAAATTCTACTTTCCTGCAGAGAAGAGAAACAAAAAGAAAAAAGAATAAATAAAAACTAGTATCTATGGAACATTGATTGTTAGGAAACATACTAAGTCATTCTAAGCACTTGTTTCACATGTGGAATTCCAGATTCGTTCACTACTTATCATAGATAATTCCATGATGAAAAGTGGTAAATTGTTTATGTTTCTATGTCATTCCTCTAAAAATCTAAAATTAATTATATCACCCACCTTTCATAAGTAAATAAGGTATAAAATGTTTTGTAAAGGTCAAATTTATTTGAGTGTTGTTTAGGATGCATATTGCAGATATTTTAATTTAATACTTAAAAGTACAATTAAGGGGCACCTGGATGGCTCAGTTGGTTAAGCACCCAAGTCTTGATTTCGGCTCAGGTCATGATCTCACAGTTGGGAGATCGGTTCTTTCTCTCCCTCTATCCCTTCCCCCTGATCATGCTCTCTCTCTCTAAAAATAAGAAAAGCAAGAGTACAATTAAGTTCTTCTTTTATAACTTTTAAGTATTCCTTTTGTATGTTAAACTAATAGAAAAACACTAGAAATCTCTCATTTCAAAGGAATTAAAATGTGCACTCAAAATATGGAGGAAAATGAAAATGAAAGTAATGGGAAGACATTAATGTTTACTTGAACAACATTAAAAATGACCACATCCAGCATTTCCCATAGAGGGTTGAAATACAGTTAGCAGGAGATTGTAAGATTTGAGTTGCAGGTTTTGCCTCACTCATTTTAAATGGTTACTCACCAATGCTGAGATCAACATGATATCCATTTGTATTTTTAAAAATTTATTTGTTGAGAGAGAGACAGACAGAGAGAGAGAGAAAGCAGGGGAGGTACACAGAATTCCAAGCATACTCTGTGCTGTCAGCACAGAGCCTGATGAGGGGCTCGATTCTACCAACTGTGAGATCATGACCTGTGCCAAGATCATGACCTGAGCTGAGATCAAGAGTGTGAGGCTTAAACTGACTGAGCCACCCAGCAGCCCCCATTTGTAATTTTTTTAAGAAAATAAGAGGACTTAAACATTTATGGTGCAATAGGGAAATAGTGAAGGAATGCTTTAAAAATGCTGTTTTTTTAAAAGAGAAATTGGTGAAAATGTTGTCCAAGTACCTATTTGCATTATTGAGGTAAAGTAGATTCCAGCTTCAGTATGCAGAATATTACTAATGTTAATTTTCAAACATTAAACAAGTGAATTATAAACTGTGGGGGTCATCAAATTAGGGGACTCCAAGGAGGTCTGTATAACATTCTAAAGAATGTTTCTCTTTGAAGTCACTTTAATTTCAAAAGTTGATTGTTATATGGCTATTATAAATGAGAAAGCAGTTCCCTATGGTGAACAAATAAAACTTTATGCTAATGGCCCATGGTAAAGAATCTGGCCTAAAGTCACATAATAGAGGATCTGCTAGGGTCTTGTTCTGATAGGATGATGTAAGTTTTGCCACAAATTGAAAATTTTCTATTTCTACTTCAGCTTCCCTATACAGTTATAAATAGAAAAGGGAGCTATATGGTATTTGTGTAATTTTTATAAGTACTACCCCAATCTCTGAAGTTTTAAGGCAGAAGTGATTAATTATAGTTGGTTTTAGACTATTTTGGTTAAGTAACTACAAATGAGAGAAGCCTTCTTCCATCTAGATCCTGCTGCATTGTTTTGCATAGGATAATATTACAGTTAAGATATATATCCTAGTTAGCTGACTATGAGAGATTTTTACAGTATAGGCTGAAAGTGATAATATCAATTTGAATTGATAATGAGAATAATGAGTGAGAGAGTTAAGATTGCTGTGTTTTAGAACCCATTATCAATAGCAAGCTAATTAGCTTTTCCTAGGCTACTTCCCTACTTATAAAATGGGTTAATCATACCTTTATTATTTATCACACAGGGATAATCCTGGTAGAGAATATATGTGTTAAAAATGGCACAAAGACAAAATCCTCTTTCTGATGGAATTGCTACTAAGCCTAGACTTGCCACATTTTGAACAATGGAACAGATAAACTTAGCCAAGTCTAAATAAAACCCAAAGTTTTCAAAGGGAAGGGAGACGAGGGAACTGGGAAGGGAAACATCTTGAATGTATATATTATTTGAATTCCTGGATCCAGCCATACCTGAATCTATCCTTGAAAGTTTCAGTTAAGTCACCTAATAAGTTGTTTTCTTAAATTAAGCCCTCCTCCACTCCATCCGCAAAAAAGAAAAGAATGGCACAAAGTTCACCAGGCTATACAAATACTAGATCTTACCTTTCTTTTTTTCACTATTCCATTTTTAGGGTTATCAAATAAGCATGTTAGCATAGAACCACCATACATTTATGTGGCTGCAACATAATTCTGCTTTTTTTCATTTTATTCTACTTTTTAAAAAAGTGGTGTGACAACAATGACATATTAATACAGGCTTGTATGAAAATTCTATGTATGTTTTTAGTTAAAACACAAATGTGAAACTGAGGAACATTCAGAGAAAGGTTTTCCCTTGGAATTTTCCACAGGCATATCTGGGTTTGGGGTGGGATGGAATGAATTTTTTTTATCTTATTTATTTATTCTTGAGAGAGAGAGAGAGAGAGAGAGAGAGAGAGAGAGAACAAGCAGGGGAGGGGCAGAGAGAGAGAGGGAGACAGAGAATCCCAAGCAGGCTCCACACTGTCAGCACAGAACACCATGCAGGGCTCGAACTAATGAAACCATGAGATCAGGACCTGAACTGAAATCAAGAGTCAGCCACTTAACCAACCGAACCACCCAGGACCACCCCCACCCCAGATGGATTGAATTTTATGCTTAAAAATGTATTGCATAAGTACAGAGGATGGAGCATAAACTAGTTAGGTAGTTATCAGAATTGAGTTAACCCTTCCTAGATTATAGGCAGAAAGACCTGCTGATTGATGAATTAGTTCTATAGACTTCCAAAATGCTGAGTAGCAGAGCAACCTTTTTTACCTTGTAACTCCCACTATCTTGTTATCACTACAACTACAATTTCATGTATTGTGTGAGATTAACTGGAATTTTAAGTCTTAGATCTGTAGATGAGATTTTAGCATCATCATTAGTGTGGCATCCGTTCAGTCATTGCAAATATTCTGATAACAATGCAATGGTAGGTGGTGCAAGCCATCCTTGACATACAAGCCCTAAATTATCAAGTAATGTAAGGTCTTTACATTCTCCTAAGAAAGAACTAAAAGGATAATGTGTGTTATCTGAAAGGTATTTCATAGAAAAACGTATGATATGGACTGGGATGTACTACTAATCAAGATAAAAAATCCGGTGAAGGATGAAGGAAATGAGAGAGAAATAAATACTTGCTGCTGCTTTAGAGAAAGTTACTCAAACCTTCTCTGTGGGGTGTGTGATAATTTTTTTCACTCTATATTGGCAGTTGTAGTAATGTTTCTCTGAGTAGTAAAAAGGCTCCTACTCTCAAATGAAGCATTTAAGAGGAAAGAAGACCCACTTACCACAATCTTTCTAATCTCTGACACTCTAGACACTTTACAAAAGATCATTTCGACTTTAAAATGGGAATATTAAAGTGCCTATGCATACCTTCCAACATAGTACAAGACATAAAAGGGGAGGACAATTAATGATTGATGAGGATAGGGCAGGAAGTAGTCTATGGAACCCCAAGAGAAAGATGTAGAGCACAATGTGGTGGGAGTTAGTAGAAAAGCCTATAGAGAAATTCTACCTTCTCTCCCTTTAGTTTTTCTTGTCATATCATATACATGGCAAGTAATATATTTGATTTATCTTTTCCAGTCTCCTTACTTGCTCCTATCATCACTTTCTATGCTATTATACAAAATTCTGAAATGACAATCTTAGCCCAAGTGTAATTGTTTTCAGTAAATATTGGCATCCTGCCTTAAGCTCATTGGATAAATGTTATTCTAGGTTACCAAATGAGCAGCAAAGAGAGAATATAAGGAAGTTTCAAGGTCAAGGAAGGCTAGACATTGCTCAAATGGATTTTGAGAGAGTAGATGAGAATATACATATTCATATGTATTTCATAGTATAAGTATATATTAAAATTTCTACATTATAAATATATATTAAATTACACTGTGAGATATAATAAGTGTATTTTTAGCAAAGAAGTGTTAAAATTGTGTCTGCTGCTTTTAGAGTCAAATGACACTTCAGTTACCTTACCTTGCTTTTAATTCTTCAGCGGCATCTTCACCAAGAGCTGTATGGATGAGATCATGCATTTTGTATTTTACAATGGTTAGTGTATATTCTCTGACTAAGCTTTCACATTTTTTTGAACAAAAATGGTTCAGCAGGGAAAAATTTTTAGTACATTTATTTTTTGCATCAAATTTGGGTTTACTTTTTACATGTAGGTTGCACTTAATATCTACTTCTGGTGTGTCAAACATGTAGGCAAAAAAAAGCAAATGTAAAAATTATTCAGAGATTAATATTCCTCTTGGAAAAGCAGTTGCTAGTTTGTTTTCTTTTCCAAAAACAAATACAATGACAGAAACAGAAGTAATGTGTCACTGTGCTCTTGCACTTTATGATGCTATCTCCCTTGAACTTTTTTTTATGATTTTCTTTTATTACTGGAAAGTCAGTTCATGAAGTCTGTTATGTTTTTTTCTAAAACTTAAGAGCTTCATATCCTGGATTTGCTTTATCTGTTATTATTAAGATGATGGTGTCAATTCTCAAAAATTTAAGAAACATGCACTGTCAACTGCACCAGTAGCCCCTAACAATGAAATACAGTCATACAAAAGTTAACTAAGGTATAAACATGCAAAAGGGGAAGTCTCCCTGTGATCATAAAATGCTGTTATTTTTTGTTCAGCAGTTCATGTTACTTCTGTTCATGCTAATTAATTAAAGGAGCTGTTGCCATAATGTGCAAATATGGAATCTGAGAAACTGAGAGGGCTTTTAGGTGTGCAAGTGAAGTTAAGTCAATCTGGGTGCGGGTAATCAAATATAATGAAATCACTTGTCAGTGCTAAGCTTGCAAAAACTATGAAGTTTGACTAGGGAGTAAAATGATTATATAACTAGATTTCCAATAGGTTAATAACTAAATGGCACAACACAGTAAAGAGAAAATATTACTTTGTTAGTTAATGGTACTGCTGTTCAGTCTTAGTTTTTATCAGTGCATTTGTAGTTGTGCTACTTTGTTTTTATCAGCAAAAATGCACTACACAAATGGTACTTGAATGTCATTTGCAAAAGTCATTTATCTGAAGGTGCATTTAATGATACCCATATGTTTATTTTATGTGAAACAGAGATTGGTTGATAAGATGGTTAATGTACTGTCTTATAAGCCCTCAACTGAGTTATGGGAATCTGGGTGGGAGAATGTTAGTTTATATGTTCCACCAAATCCTTCACCTCCAGCAATAGTGGACAGAGCCATCAGAATGAGTATGTATTCATTGTTTGATCACCTTAAAATATTCAGAAGAAGCTGCTGTAATAGACTGCTAAAATAAGGTATACAGAAATCCTTATATCAGAAGGTGGTTTAAGCATAGATACCTTGTCTGTCAACCAATATTCAAGGCATAAAAGACATGAAATAACTAAGCTAAAGAGATTTAGAATACATATAAGAAACTTACTGTAAAGTATCTTTGTACTAAATTTTATGTGAAAATTATCATAAGATTGTATTACTTTTAAAGATGACCAACTAACATTCTTCCAACTCCTCTTTAAATTCTCTTGAGGATCTATCCCTTTGGAACTAATTTAATTTCAAAAGTGAGAGCACTAGGTGATTGATATATTTCTATCCAGCAGAGCTATTGACAACAGAAAGAGAAAACACTTCACTGATGTTAGAATTCTTTGCTGTGATAAAGATGAGTTTTGGAAATGGAATTTGATTGGCATGCATGAATTGACCCTCATAAGCAATATTAGGAAATAATCTTCCAAGGTAAAAAATGGGTAATTGAGAGAAATGGAAAGATGAAGTCAGTATCAAAGTAAGTCACAAAAGATAAAAACTATGACACACAAGAGCAAAACTATTAGAAAGAATGAAAAAATAATGGCTAAGTTTGTATTTTATGTTTTCCAGGTGTTATACATTTTCTGAAGTTCATATATACATATAAAAGTAATTTTTGAATTCTGAGCATTTTAAATAATAACTAATATTATCAGGATTTACAGGTAATTGTTTGAATTGACTGATTTTGTGAACTGCACCTTAAGATAGGTCTAATAATATTTTCAGGCATCTATTCCCCTGGCTAATATTTTTTTTTGCTCAAAAACAAACTTATTTTAGATATTAAATCGTGATTCTACTGTCATATTAACATGAAGCATTCACTCTAGTTTTCCATAAATTGATGACGGGAACTTTATCATTTACACTGCTTAAATGCTATGCTGAGATAAGAATGTGTACTTTTCCATTTTTATCACATTTATCAAGAATATTATATAATATAACCTAAATGGTTGACATTCAATAAGTAATTTCTAACACACCTTCCTTTGCCATATATTGACAATATTAACCAAAAATATTAGACAAGTTGATCTGTAATTAGAAAAATATAATAAAAGTTAATTCCATTGCTTTAAAATAAATTCTATCTTTAACCCTTTTAAAGGTACACTAATTTACTCATGTTTATCCAGCAAAAAGTAGAACTTTTAAAAGTATGCTCAATGAAAATAAATATTAAATGTTCTCTCCCCTAATCACAAATTAATATGCAAATGCCATCCTTTGCAAACTTTGTTAAAGTAAAAAAAAAAAAAATGAGCCAAATGGAAGGCTTTTGATTTATATTATCCAATTGACCTCCCATGAGTAAGATATCTGTTTTTTGTTGCATGGAAATGAAATAACTTTAGGATAGTTCAAAAGCTTGTATTAATTCAGAGTTGGGAAAGATGTTACTGTTGCAAATTAAAGGCATCATATACATTAAACAAACAGCAATTATTTGAAAATATAGGATTAAAAGATAATAAAGATAGAACCCTCTGATGGTATGTTTGGTTTACCCCCTCCAGTTCCAAAACTGACCTTAGATGCCACTCAAAGAGGGGGGCACAATCAAGCTCAATGTTCCCTAAAGACTGGGTTTATACTGATTAAGAAGGCATCAGATGCTTCAGGCTTATTAAACCCTACCTTGGCCCTGATATGTGGGAGCAACCTCAGCTAGTGGTAGCTTACAACTAGTGGGGTTTTCTTCATAAATTTAACTGTGGCAAATTGGACAAACACTGAGTCCCATCCAAATTGGCTTTGGTCACATAGACACAGGCTTTAAGTTAAAGGAAGAAAGCAGGCAAACAAAAGAGGGATAAGAAACAGCAAAAATTTCACTGAATGAAATAAACATTCATGCTTTCACAATTAGCAAACTTAAGGTATTTATTAGGTCTACCCAACTGCAGCAGAATCAGGCATTACCAGAAGATCCATGAGCTCTGACATTCTTTATTTTGTAAAAAATGATGGGCAACTCTACATGAATGAAGGTTTCTAAATTTCCTGAAGCTGCCAGATAAATGGTGACCCTCAAATGTATTTGTCAGTCACATCCAGTTTGTTGCCTTCTTGTAGATTTATTCGTTACACAGTGAAAAGGCAGTGATTAGTCAAACCTCTAGCAAGCAACATATCCATGGTTGTCTCCCTTTCTGAAGTTAAGAAATAATTTTCTCATGGAGATGCCTTTTCTTTTTTATTTGAGTGAGAAATTTCTTCACATTAAACACGAAAGTAAATGTAATCTACATCCAAAGGGCTAGAAAACTCCATTAGAATCATACTGGAAAAACTCCAGTGGTTAAATTCGGTTTTTATTTTTAGATAATTTTGCACTCCAGTGAAAATCTATATTGACTTGTTTTATATATTTTCTTACTACTAAGTATTTTAAAATTTTTAAAGGATCTAAGCATTTATTGGAATCCTGAAAATCATGAGTAACAAGTTGTAGTCTTATTTCCATATTTAGACAGTTTCTAGTTATCCAAATTTAGCATCAGAATTTAAAGATTGATAAAAAATGTTGTCTAGAACACTTTAAAAATATTGATAGTTTGTTATTTTTCTAATTGTGGTTTTTACAAACCGTAGTGATATTTTTTAAAGTATACTATTGTACACTTCAGAAAGGTAAATTATATTCACATTTATGCATTTTTAGAATATGCCTAACACATAAATATACACCCTTTTAACAGCTAAACATACAAGAAATTTGCTCACATTGTATATGTAAAATTATTAGTCCCTATATATATAATCTCAAAAAACACGTGAATACTTCTGCCTCTGCCATAAAGTAAGAATTAAACTTATTTCTTTTACTTATATAAAGAATATCAAAATAGGAGCTCATGCCCACTTCATATCAGGCAGTTATAGAGAGAAGTATGCTGTTTACTGTACCTTGAATAGAGGTACTATCATGAGAAGTCCCATTTTTTTCTATTTCAATATCTGGAATTCCAGTATCTGAAAGAAGTGACATTTAACATTAAGGCACAATTCTGTTTTTTCTGATTCCATTTAAAGTGAAACCAGTACTTTGGTCCTATAGATAACACAAGACCTTGGAACGCATTTTTGTTTTTGTTTTTGTATGTCTATTTCTTTGTAGTGGTAAAAGGGAGGATTATAAACTGCAGCAGAATTCTACAATTTGGCATATATTTTAAAATATATAGTAAATACTTTTTTATTTCATTCTCTAGAGATAATTCTCATGAAAATAATCTGTCCATAAAAATCCCCTCAGACTATCAAGTAACATGCCATGGCTGTGGAATAAGATTGCATAAGTGGAAGTGCCCCATCCTTATGGTATATTTTTCATTTGTGAAATGCTGTAGATAATAAGATTATTTCTATGTTAAGTGTACTGAACACCAAAACACAAATTGTGGTTTGTGGTCTTTATGCAGTACTGGCTATAAGGGCAAAGGGACACATGAATTGTTTTTGAAAAAATTCAAGAAAGAGAAATAAGAGTTAGGTTTTTATTTTTAATTTTAAATATGAGATGTGATTATCTAAAAGTTATCCATATCCATAAAGTATAGCATTATATGAGCATTTGTGTATATATACATTTTCCTGGACACCCTTGGGTAATGTGATAACAGATGGCAGCATATCACCCAATGCCATCAAAGATTATTGTGAGAAGAAAATGATTTGAATACAAGGTACCCATCATGCTGTAGAAACAGCTGTTTTTCCTTTATACTTTTCCTTTATACTATACAGCTTTATAGAAAAGCTAAACCTAAATGGAGTTTACTTATGGGTGGATCTTAAATATGTAAAAAAAAAGTCAAACCATTTCAGAATGACAAGTTCAGGGCCTCAAATAATAATAATGAGTACACAGAACATATGTCCCATTGCTATTCAAGAAATGTTCCTTTTAAAATCTTTGATAAGCAAGGATTTTGGCTCCCACTAAGATGCCCCATTGTGTGAGATATTATTTACTCTTTCTTTACTGTGTCTCAATGAGGCATGGTTAGCATGAGCTAAAATAATCTAGCACTATATTTGTACTGATTGTGAGCACAATGATCCAAGACAGTCACAGTAAAAAGGGAATTGAACTTTTGGAAAGAAAGAATATGACTGACGTTTGTACAAAATTCTTTATTAATTTTTAATATAGGACCCTGAAGCACTCTTTTAGTTTTGTGTGTGTGTGTTATACATGTGAATAGAGCATGTATACATGTATGCATAAAATTCTTAGGCTTATACTTGTTACACATATCTATCAGTTAATATACACCTGTGTATTTAACATATCAGTTAAACATACAAGCTGTCAATGAGCTATGAAAGAAGAACCTGAATATTCTATGAGTTGAAATGATGTTGTGGGATTTAATAATTGAAAATGTAATAAAAAATTTGGAATTAAGAGATTTCATGACAGAAGCTTCTCTTCTCACAGAATTTCCAGGATGTACTTAGAGCATTCTTTTTCAACCAGGTCCTCCTTAAACCCTCAACACTGATGCAATCTACATTAAAGAAATCAGGATCCTATAATTCATTAAAATAGAGTACACCAAATATCAGCATATTTTAATATGAATGGACCTAAAACACTTACATTTTTTTAATATGAAATTTATTGTCAAATTGGTTTGCACCAACAGGTGCCCTCCTCAATGCCCATCACCCACCCTCCCCTCCCTCCCACCCCCCATCAACCCTCAGTTTATTTCCAGTTTTTAAGAATCTCTTATGGTTTGGCTTTCTCCCTCTCTTTTTTTCCCCTTCCCCTCCCCCATGGTCTTTTGTTAAGTTTCTCAGGATCCACATAAGAGTAAAACACTTACATTTTATGTGCAATGATGTTATCAATATTACTGCTTCTACTGCAAAAGTCAGCAGGATTTCCTGTTATTCCTAGACTATTGTATCTCTCAGAGTAGGGATTATTTTGACACATTTAATTAATAATCCAAAGCATTTGGCTTTAAATGGATTTTTTAATGATTCTTGAGCAAAGCCCCTTCCTTCCTTCCTTCCTTCCTTCCTCCCTCCCTCCCTCCTTTCCTCCCTCCTTCCTTCCTTTCTTTTCCTTTTTCTTTTCTTTTCCTTTCCTTTTTCTTTTCTTTTCTCTTTCTTTCTCTTCCTTCTTTACTTTCTTCCTTCCTTCCTTCTTCCTCTCTATCTTTTTTAAATGAGACATTACCTTTCAACAGCCTCAAGTCACCATCACTAGTAGTGGCTTGCTTAAGTGCTTGTTCCACTTGTTCCCTGCGTTTTGATTCAAATTCCAAGGCTTCCTGCAGTTTTCTCTTGGCTTTTTTCTCCTTCTTCAGACGCTTTTGCATGGTAGCTAAAACATGAAAAGGTAAATCGTTTGCAAAACTTTGGTAAATAAAATAAAATACGTTGCCAATTTTTATGTATTATAAACCATAGATACAGATACAGAGAGAGATATTTACTGCATATGATTAGCTTCTTTAGACTCCAATTCTCATTAGACTCAACCAGAGTGTTCAATCATGTGATTTACTTATTTTTGCTTTCACTTTTCCAGTGTGTATGCTTTATAATACATATACATTTATATGGCAGTGGCACTAACGGTAGAAAATCATTTTCTACTTTCACTAAGTACATACATTAAATGATAGTATTAAATATTTGATAATTTTTTATATAGAATTATTGGGATCCTGCAATTATTGGTTCACATCATGGTTCTAAGCATACCAACCTTCACAGTCTTTCTGAATCAGTTTTTAAAAATTAAGATATTGACATTGTGGTGATAGAAAAACATTCAAGAAGCATTACACAAAATTAAAATGTTTATGACATTTAAAAAATGTTAAAAGTGCTCACATATAATTAAATATTTTTATTAAACTAATTATGATACTAATTTAAGTTTCAATTATATTTATTTCACAGTTCATTGTCTTTCATATAAATGACCTCCAGCACCTTGAAGAGAATCAGTTACCCAAGTAAATTTATGTTCATGTGAGTCAAAAATTCATAAGTCTGAAGTAAAAACAAAATTGGAAAACTTGAAACAATGACGCTGAGGATGTATAGTTTCTGTTATTTTTGATGAAAGATTATTAAGTGAGGCTGAACATAAAAATAGTTTACTATTATAATTATAATAATTCGTATAAAGTATTCAACCAATTATTCAAACCAGCAATATAGATTTATTCAAATTAACATATAACTTAATGTCCTTGATAACACAAATGTTAGCTTCCAGTAAAATTATTGGTTCAAAAATATGCTATATGTTGATTCCCTTGAAATTTATAATTACATATGGTATAAACAATGTTACAGTGATGACAGATAGAAGCAAAAAAAAAATGTTCACCTTTAACTCAGAAGGCTGACCTATAGCCTGCATTGTTTCAATAATGCTAACATATGTGCTAGTTACTACATTATTTTTTTTAATTTTTTAAATATATTTCTTTAACTTTTTTTATTTATTGAGAGACAGAACATGAGCATAGGAGGGGCAAAGAGAGGGGGAGGAGACACAAAATCTGAACCAGGCTCCAGGCTGTTAGCACAGAACCAGATGCAGGGCTCGAACTCACAGAACCATGAAGTCATGATCTCAGCCGAAATCGAAGGCTTAACCAACTGAGCCACCCAGGCACCCCTGGTTGCTACCTTCTTAAAGGGTCTCATGACTGCCTGTAAATCTCACCGACAGTCCATATTGATCTGAATGATAAGAACCAGAGAAATCTTAAAAAAGCAGTTTTATGAGTAGAAATTTGACAGACATTTATGATGTAATACTCCCTGCATGCCCCCTTCCCTTTGAGCATTAAGCATATAATCACCAGCTTCATACAGCAAAAAGTGCAGTTATTTCTGCCCATTGTCCTGTCCCATGCAACTTAAATAAACTTACTAAGTTGCACCATAAAATATCTCAAGAATTTTTTCTTGACTGCCACTCTCAACAATTCCATAGCAACCGCATATTACATTTTAAATTATATCAATAAATGATAATGACTATCATTTATTTAGAACCTACTATGAGCATTTTTCTGGGACTCTGTCTCATTACTTTCTTTAATTGAAAAAAGATAGTAATAGGGACTATATATATATATATAATTATTATATATAATTGTTATATATAATTATTATATATAATTGTTACATATAATTGTTATTATAAACAATTATATATAATTGTTTTACAAATATACACATATACATACATATATATAGTTATGTAGTTACTCTTCTTTCTATATCCTTGGACAGTTGTCATTTTTAACCATAAGATCAATTTCCCCCCCTCTTTCTTTTCAATCATATGACTTGAGATAAAGCAAGCATTCACCATTTGTCATAAAAAGTTAGTTATCCTGGGTATGAGATATTTAGGGAACTAGAAAGGAACTTACTTGATTTTAAAGCTCATCTATTGTAATAGATGAGGATACTGAGTTTCATAGAGATGAAGTAGATATTTTTTTCTAAATCAATGAGGATAACAGAGTAGTTTCATATAATTATGTTAGTTCTAGATGTAAAATGTTAAAAACAATGCCTAGAACATAGCAGACAGTTGATAAGTATTAGCCAGTAGTAGTAGTAGCAGCAGTAGCAGCAGTAGTGACAGTAATGATAGTAGCAGTGGTATTATTATTATATCATAATATGCTACATTAATAAAATGCAAATACTTCAGAATATACTTGATAATATATTGAATATTACATCTACCATGCCTATGCCTTTTTAAAAGACAATAGATATGATAGTAATTATAAAAATAGACTTTTAAGAGTCTATGAGAAGTTAGTAAATAGAAATTGTCATGAGCACATATCTAAAAGTTGGAAGCCAATTTTACTCTATGTAGTAGATATACATAAGTCAATTTGACAATGTTATTATATTTAAGATATAATTATTAGGTTCTTTAGTATAAAAAAAATCCTACTAAAAATGTGGTTTTTATGATGGCTAATCGTAATAATGTATTTTGCATACCAAATACCAGAAATAAATGATTTTTTCTAAACTTTAAAAAGACAGGTTGGCTTTTGCTAAATAGTATTTAATGACTTTGGCAAGATAATAAGAGCTTTAAGTCTGTTGTTTTTAAGATTTGCATATATGTATGTAAACTCTTCACACAATGTGAGGCTTGAACTTACAACTCTAAGATCAAGTGTCACCTGTTCCTCTAACTGAGCCTCTTTTCCTCATATTTTATTTATTTTTCGAAGAGGTTAATTTTTTTTTCTTTTTTGAGACACAGAGAGAGAGAGAGAGAGAGAGAGCACGTGAGCAGGGGATGGGCAGTGAGAGGGAGAGAGAGAGAATCTTAAGCAGGCTCCATGCTCAGCATGGAGTCCCATGTGGGGTTTGATATCATGACCATGAGATCATGACCTGAGCCCAAATCAAGAGTCAGATGCTTAACTAACTGAACAATCCAGGCACCCCAAGAGGTTTAATTCTTTTTAAATGCAGTGACTGACTTTATATTTTGAGCTGGAATAATAATTATTCCTAGGTCTTAAGTAAAATATACAATAAGTTTTTAATTACTTGCCAAAATTTTTGGAGTATAATATACTACCTTGGTATAGTGTAAAGTAAGTGGATTTCATTCAACTGGAATTATTCTTCCTTGTTCAGGGAGGCATTATCTACATGTGGATTTTCTCTCCCTTTCATTGACTTTCCTTCCCATTCTTTAACTATTTTATTTAATTATTACTTTGTGACTCTTCCGTAGAAGAGTAAGTAGAGAACAGAAGAAACTGAATGAAATTCACAATCATCACTTTTGCTGCTGTTTAGTATTTTATGGTAAATATAAGGAAAAGGTGGAGATTATTGGCTGAGTTGAAGTTTTAAGTTTTCTCTGGTTTTGGAATAAACTAGTCTCTTTATCCATATCTGTATATAATTTAATGGATACCCACAGTTGAAAAGTTAATTCTATTTGTGAACATTATTTCTCCATTCTCTCCCTTTTGTCTCCATCCGTACTTATGCTACCCTAGTTCAGTCCTCATCACCATTGCCTGAATGAGAGCAAACTCCTTTTACATACTTTCCTTGTTTCTAGTTTTACTTCAAGCCCCCTCTAATATATTCTCAACACCAAAGTGATCTAATTGAACACAGACCAAATCATCCCCTTGCTTATCTTTGTCTATTTTCCATCACCTATAGGACAAAATCCAAGTTAATCTTTTGCATGGTTAAAAAATGTCCTTCACAATTTAGCTTCTACACTCATATTTTTTTTAAGTTTATTTATTTATTTTGAGAGAGAGAGACAGAGAGAGAGAGAGAATGCACACACATATGAGTAGGGGAGGGGCAGAGAGAGAGAGAGGGAGAGAGAGGAGAGATTCTCTCAAGCAGGCTCTGCACTGTCAGTGCAGAACCCAATGCAGGGTTGATCCCACGAACCCTGAGATCATGACCTGAGCCAAAATCAAGAACCAGACACTTAACAGACTGAGCCACCCAGGTGCCCTAGCTTTTACCCTCATCTTTCTCCATCATCTCCCATCATTCACTTCATAAAATGCAGAGCCACAGTAATAACAAACTGTTTATAATTGCCCTTGTATGAGACTTCTTGCATTCATGCCTATGCTCACTGATACCTCTGTCTAGAAACTCCAAATCACTCAGGCACTCTCATGCCCTTTCTTATCCTACTGATCTTCAAGACTCAGCTTCAAGTGTCAGTGTCAGGAAGCCTTCCTTAACCATTCACTCCCCCTCCAAGCTGAACTAATTACCCCCTCTCTATATAACCACATATACTGTGCATCCTTGCTCTTGCATTTTGACTTGAAATTAACTGGTTGGTTGTACTAGCCCTCTAAAATGTACATCTCTCAAGGACAGGGGCTTAGTTTTATTTATCTGAAATCCCCAGAATCCAGCACTGTCCTTGGCAAAGAGTAAGCATTCCATCTATAAGAATTTATTTGATTATCTATATGCAGGGTATTTTATGAAATTACGAGAAAACTAGGAATATTCATGTTTTCCAAATCTGCAGCTAGCCTGAAGTCGATCTAATTCATTATCTTTTATAATAAAGAGAAATAGTATAAATATCTTACCTTGTGGATTACACACAGTATTTAATTCTTAGCTTATTTTTCAATAGTTCTAAGCTATCCCTGAGAATATTTATACTACTATTGAAAATATCTACAACAAGGGGTGCCTGGGTGGCTCAGTTGGTTAAACATCCAGCTGCGGCTTAGGTTAGGCTTAGGTCATGATCTCAGGGCTCCTGGGTTCGAGCCCCGTGTCGGGCTCTGTGCTGACCGCTCAGAACCTGGAACCTGCTTCATGTTCTATGTCTCCCTCTCTCTCTGCCCCTCCTCTGCTCATGCTATCTCTCTCTGTCTCTCAAAAATAAATAAATATTTAAAAAAACTTTAAAAAGAAAAAAAGAAAATATCTACAACAAAATATTTATTCTGTAATTGAACTTGTTAAACCTACTTCTGCTTTGAAGTTCTACTGCGAGTTGTCTTTCAAGGTTTTCTCTAATTTCTCTCTCTCTATAGAGCTCCATTCGCATTTCCTTTTTTTCTTGTTGAATCTGCTTCTCCTGGATGTGAGCATTATCCAAAGCCACTTTCAGTAGGCCCTGTCAAAGTACGGAAAATGACATGCAGTTCATCTTATCTGTTTTAGTTTCTCAAATATGAAATAATTTATGTAGATGCTAATGTCTTGTATTACATTTATTTTGTTTATAGAAATATTGTTGACCTGAATGTTGGTCAACAGAGTCTCCACAGAGGACAAACTATCAGCAAAAATGAATTGTCCAGGGAATCCAGGAGGTAATGTCTGTCCAAGAGTCAACTGGATCTTGTCCAAGGGTGACTTGATCATTGGAATTTGAAATGGTACCTCTTCTGCAAAACAAAAACAAAAACAAAGAAAAACAAACAAACAAAAACCCCGAAATTATTATCAGAAGGTTCATGAATTAACAGCTAAAAATTTTCTGTTTCCTTTACTTCTAATAGCATCTTACAAAGATTTTCTTTCTAAAACTAAATGATGGCAAACTCATAATAGGAAGTCATATGTATTGAGAAACCAGCTGCCTGTAGTTTCTCAAAATAAATGTTTCAGTAAATAATCAGTGCAAATGAAGCAACATTTACTGCCAAAGAGGCATGAGACTTGGAGAAAAATTATGATATGTTTATGAATGCCTATAAATTAAATAATCAGATCCTTCTTGTAATGCATACACTGCTTTTTTTTCATTTTCAAGTCTATCATCTCCATTCTTTAATAGCCGTACTGAAGTTTAATTTCCATACAATAAAATTCACCTATTTTAAGTGCACACTTCAAAGATTTTTAGTAAATTTACAGAGTTGTGGGACCATCATCACAAATCTATTTAGAACATCTTGATCACCCCCAAAATATCCCTCGTGCCCATTTACAGTTAATATCCTTTCCCATCCCCATCCCCTGGCAACAACTAATCTACTTTCGGCCTCTATAGGATTGCCTCTTCTGGATATTTTCCAAATAGAATTATATAATATGTAGTCATTTTGTCTGGCTTCTTTTATCATAATGTTTTTGAGGTTCATTCATGTAGTAGCATGTATCAGTGGTTTTTTCCTTTTTATTGCTGGAAAGTATTCCATTACATGGACATATTGATTTTTGTTTAATTATTCACTAGTTGACATGCTTTTGGATTATTTCCAGTGTTACCTTTTATTTTGAAGAATATTACTTATGAAAAAATATCAGTTGTGGTGTGAAAACACAAATTATATCTTTTCTCCTTATTTTTATATTATCTTCTCCCACATTATCCTTACTTTATCAAGATTCTCTCTTAGCTTCAGGTAAAGAGACACCAATAGAATTGTTGTTTAATGAGATGTTTTGGTTCTGGTTCCAGTAGGGACAGAAATATAGATTTATCATACAGTTAAATCTCATTTTTCAATTGCAAGAAGCCTATACATGTAGTGTGCAGAGCTTGAACCACACAGATTTCATAGTCATCATGGTTTGCTGATAGTGTGGAGCTTGATGCCAAGCTCGAACTTAGGAACTGTGGGATCATGACCTGAACCAAAATCAAGAGTCCAAGGCTTAACTGACTGAGCCACTCATGTGCCCCCCTTCTGGAAATTTTTAATTGGACAGCATTATCTCTGAATAAGATGTTTTTATTAGAGATCACCTTTACAATTTTTTTACAACTTGTAATTTTCTAAAGTCTACAGGGATAAAAAGTGCTAAGCAATTATTTTATAGAATTAACACTGTCATATTATTTGAATCCAAAATGTTATAAAAAGCATTTTATTGGTTGTAAATAATCCAATAAAATGTATAAGCTAGCCTGTTCATTTTCTTCTAATACAAGAAGGTATAATGAGCATATTCAGGTTTTTTTCATAAAACTTAAAAAATAAGATTTTTATTATAAATGCATGATTCATGTGTTTTGTACAACTCCCTGATGTAAAATTAACCCTGACCCCTTTCCTTCCTTCCTTTCTTCCTCCCTTCCTCCCTCCCTTCCTTCCTTCCTTCCTTCTTTCCTTTCCCACTTCCCTCCTTGCCAGTGGAAGTTTTGGTAGAGGTGAAGTATTCCAGAAGGAGTTAGCACATTATCACAAATTCTGTGATCTGTTTCAACTACAAGGTTTGAATATTTGAAATATGTCATTAAAAAACAATTCTGAAATATCTTTGGCAGCAGCTCTAATGCTTCTAAAGTACATTTCTCAACACCTAACCAAGGAATATTATGTTTTATTTGTATTGCTTAAAGTCTGTATTTAGGTAGCATTTTGTCTTCTGCATGTGATCGCATTAAGTGGATAGAATAACTTCATAATGATTTATTGATAATAACTAGTGAGTTTCTATACCTTTGTATTGATGTCTAAAAATCTTAAAGTATGAATTTATGTAGCCTGAAAGATCTATTTTTACAAAATGAACTGCTACACGGTTAGAACATTGACATCCTACGATTCAGAGATAATATGTTTCCTTTGAATAAATATTTTGTATCAGGGGAAGAGTTATTAAAATTAATGGATTCCTTGTTATGTATCACTCTATGCACATGTAACCTCAGCGGTGAGAATCTGAGGGATATTCTACAAACAAGATACCCAAAAAAGAAAGCAATATATTCAGTATGCATAAAACAAAATTATAATTACATTAAAATTACCAGAAGTCTTTTATTTGGAGATGAAAGATATGCTATTAAATTGGCTGAAAGGAAAATTACTATAGACTATGAAGACAGGTTGCATGGTCTATGGTTTGTAATGTTGCTCTACAGTAGATTGAAATTTCAAAATAGCATTATTCTCCTTTAAAGAGATGGACACAGTTGAATTAGGTGTTGCTTGCTGCAGTGAGGATCAAATGCAAAAAGAATCATATTTCATAAGACCTGGTCAACATCAGGAAAATGAATAGAAATATAAGAGGTATGCAGGCAATGATTCATTTTGTTAATCTGGCCCAAGAGAAACACATAGAGACAGCACACAGATCTAAGCTTCTACCAAAAGACAAATAGGACACAGAAGGTGGGAATTGGGATGACAGTGTAGCAGGGGTCACATTGATTTTCAGCAGTAGTTTTCACACAGATGAGATAGCCCTGGACTCTATTTGGCCCATTGTTCATATCCTACCTGTCCCACAAGCAATAAATTTCCTAGTCCTAGAAAAGGGCAGTAAAGAAGAAGGATTCTACTTATGACTTCTTATGATTAAGTTTCTGTGCTAACCAAACATGCTTTTTCAGACTAAGGTCACATTGCATGCTAAGGACCGTAATGGCCAAAAGCTAGTCAAAGTGTATTATGTTTTGCTGTATATTAGTGAAAAGTGTCAAACCATTTGTCATGGTTTTTTCCCATTTAAATCATATATTACAAAAATGTGTAATAAATGCATTGGAAATATATTTCAATCTTGTAATAGGTTTTCACATCTGTATGACATCACCATTTTGCTCAGTTTGAATACATGCACTGTTATGTAGAAATTTATTCAGTAGCCTTGAGAAATCCTAACTGGCAATGAATTACATATGGACAAGTACTAGAACCATAGATTGTCAGTTAAATAAGAGCATCTCTTTGTAAGCCAGGGAGAAAATGTTTTGACTGAGCACTTTAAAAGGCTTGTGTTCAAATTTTATATATTTAAACCTTTATAAACACACATTATGCAATAGTATAAACTAAAAGATAAAGAAAGGAAAACTGCTACCTAGCTGAGGACATAAGCAACCTCTTCATTTACTGAAGCAAAGTGGAGACCACTTTTATTGAGCCTGTTGGTCAAACTTGCCATACTTTGTAATAGCACTTGGGAATCCATTTGCAGAACCAGCTCTTAACTTGAATTTCTTCCTTAGGGCCCAGACGAATAGATGTAAAAAGTTGACAAAAACTTTATTTGTAGAAAAAAATAAAAACACACAGTAAATTCTCAGAATGAAAAAGTCCCCCTAAAAAATAAAGTCAAGGTTTCAAGAGACTTTCTATGTGAACATAGTGCTTATTTTCCCACTTTTTCATGGAGTTCAGTGTTTCCTCTTTCCTCTGGACTGAGGATTGTAATACAGGATAAGAAAATGAACACCACTGGGGTGCCTGGGTGGCTCAGTCAGTTAAATGGCTGATTTCAGCTCAGGTCATGATTTCGAGGTCTGTGAGTTCAAGCCCCACATCGGGCTCTGTGCTGATAGTTCAGAGCCTGGAGCCTGCTTCAGATTCTGTGGCTCCCTCTCTCTCTGCCCCTCCCCTGCTTTCTCTCTGTCTCTCTTTCTCTCAAAAATTATAAACATTAAAAAAATTAATTAAAAAAAAGAAAATAAACACCACTCACTCATTGAGCAGTGGAAAAATGCCGCCACCTGCCATCAGGTCATCAGTTTTTATTCTTTAACAAATAAATTATATTTCACAATTTCATTTGAGTGCTTTCCCCTAAATACATCTATCTCAAGAGACTTTCCTTTGTTGGTGCCATCAGTATTACATTTGGCACAAGCAAGACACCTTCTTCCCTCTTCCAAACTGAAGAACAATAACAATAAAATGACCAACTGCTGTGTAGTGATGTGACTTCCATTAATATAAAGAAGTGTTCTTTATTAAACAGTGTTCTGAGTTGAATTGTGATTCAAATGTTGCCATCATCAAATATGGAAAACTAAATCTTGATCCTCACATTATTATATTTCTTTAGAGTGATGATAAAAGAAATAATACTGACAAATGAAAACAGAAAACTAGCAGCAAAAAAATGAAGGGTTACCAGGCTGAAAAAGTGAGATATAATACTTCTAAAACTAGTATGGCCCTAGTTTACTCTGGATCTTTGGATTAACAATTTGGCATAACAGATTCCTATATACATTATGAATTAGAAATAAATCATTTTTCAGATAAAATGTCATGCTAATAATAAATATTGTACACAGTGAAGGGTTGGAACAAGTATGATACCCAGTCCCTGTCATTTAGGAGCTGATACATTTTAAATAAATGTCAACAAGTTATAGAAGTAGACAATTAAGTGTAAAATCATGTGACATAGGTTGTTAAGGGCCTCTCATGGGAGAAATTACTGTAGTGTGGATTAAGCACTTAAAATAATCCATTCATTCTCTATCTGAAAAGTGTTCCCACTGTCATCAAAATACAGACCCATGGACTTCCCCAAGATATTAGGTATGCCAACAATTTCCTTGCTCAAACTAGTGTTGAAAAACCTGTGTTAAACAATGATAAACAATTTTAATTAAAGCAAGGTTTAGCAGATAAATTACAGGGTGCTCAGTTAAATTTGAATTTCAGATAAACAGCAAATGGTTTTTCAACATAATTATGTCCAAAATATTCTATGGGACTTTGTTATACTAAAAAATAAATAATTCGTTGTTTATCTGAAATTCAAATTTCACTGGGTATGTTGTTTTCTTTTATTATTTGCTAAATCTATTAAAGCAGAACAACTCAGAGCCTTTAAAAAGCTAGTGCTGGTGCACCTGTGTGGCTCAGTCAGTTAAGTGTCCAACTTCGGCTCAGATCACGATCTCACAGTTTGTGGACTCGAGCCCCACATCAGGTTCTGTGCTGACAGCTTGGAGTCTGCCTCAGATTCTGTCTCTCCCTCTCTCTCTGCCCCTCCCCCACTTGCACTCTGTCTCTCTCTCAAAAACAAATAAACATTAATTTTTTAAAAGCTAGTTCTAAGTATTACCGTATATTACATGTTAATCTAGGCAGCTGAGAGTATAGTGATGAAGAGCAAAAGATACCAAAGCGTGGCTGTGTAGGTTTGAAACTCTGCTCTATAATTTGCAAGCCCCTGGGAAAGTAAACTTTTCTGTGCCCAATTTCCTCATCTGTAAAATTAGGACAATAATATTTATCTCATAAAGTTGTTATAAAGATTAATGAGCTACTATTTGTAAAGTTTGTAGAACAATCACGACCCAAATGAAATGCAAAATAAGAGTTTGTTAGATAAATTAAATGGCAATTGAAAATTCCCAGGAGTGGGAGAGGAGCCTATAGTAAAATATTTGACCAGCTAAGCATCCATTAAGACCTCTTAAAACATGTGACAAGATCCTTTTTTAGGTAGTAGATGAGTCTGGTTTCACCCTAAATTAGGCCAGTATTACCTTCTCAGTTATCAAAGGTCTGAGGAGACTTCTTAAGTCAAGGTCAGTGGTTCTCAACTGAGAGTAATTTTGCAGCTCAAAGTACATTTGGTGATGGCTGGAGACATTTTTGCCAGTCAAAACTGAGGAAGTGTGGATATGGTCCTGCCATCTTTCTGCACTTAACTTCTACTAGAATGTTTAATAACTTAATAAGGTAATAATGTTAAATCAATGAATTAGAATTAACACAATACAAGGTATGTTTTAGAGTTAGTATGCATTTAATTTTGGGTCCCTGGCTTCAGTTCTTTGCTCAAGTGGCACCTTATTAGTGAAATCTACTGAACATCCTATTCAACATTGCAGTCTGCACCCTATTCTTACCCTCTTAACATGGTTTCTTTTTCATAGAATATTTATCACCATTTAATATACAATATAACTTACTTATTTACTATTTTTGTTACATATTGTATCTCACTACAATATATTCTTCATAAGAGTGGTAACTTTGTCTTAAAATTTTTCTCACTTGGTGTCTTCTCAGTATCTACAGTAGAAGCTATCCTGGGTCTACAATACATGTAATGACTTTGGATATGGAGACTGGTAATCTTAAAACTTGATTAAGATTTCTAAACATCAGGTTGATTCCATTGTATCTTTCTATTCAAAATGACAAGATTGTACATGAATATATCATTTTAAAATATAGTTATAAGTATATAGTCAGAGAAAAGGAGAATGGGGAGGTGGAGATAAAGAGTTTCTGGTCAAATCTCAGCCTTTCCAATAAAATCAATGATTATTATACAGATATGACAAACTGAAATTTTGCAATTTTGAAAAATACTTGATAGAGTTGTCATAACGACATGTTATATACTGTATATTTATTGAACTTGTCTACATATCATAGTCCTTTGAGCAAAAAATAGTAAAATATAAATATTTCTGGCTCACACACAAACTTCCCCATCATCTTTGAGATGATGTATTATTGCATCAAAGATAAAGTGATCCTGACTAATTTTTTTTAAAGTAGATCTATATTTACTAGAGCCTAGAGATAAGTAAAAGTCTGAGGATACAGCATAGAAAGAAACTTTTTAAAAAATGGTTATTTATTTTTGAGAGAAAGAAATAGAGCAAGAGCTGGGAAGGGGCAGAGAGAGAGGGACACACAGAATCAGAAGCAGGCTCCAGGCTCTGAACTGTCAGCACAGAGCCCAGTGAGGGTATGGAACTCATGAACCCTGAGATCATGACCTGAGCCGAAGTCGGATGCTCAACTGACTGAGCCAACCATGCACCCATAGAAACTTTATACATAGACCAAAATTTGCTCTAAAAACTGAAAGACAGACAAAGATTTCTAATATAAACAACCAAACAGTATCAGAGGCATGTGCAAGTCCCTTCTCCAGAAAACCACCTTGGCTACTTCTGTGATAAAGGCTGCAGAGAGGAGAACACTAACCGAGTGGGAAGTAATAATTTAACAGTCTGGGTCAGAAATTGACAAACAAGAGGCAGGCATGGGAAAAGAGCTAAAGCGGGAAGGAAGCTGATGGCTTGTTTTTTTTTTTTAAGTTTATTTTTTTCTTATTTTGAGAGAGAGAGAGAGCCTAAGAGAGGGGGAGAGGCAGAGATGGAGGAAAAGAGAATCTGAAGCAGGCTTCACACTGATAGCACTGAGGGGCCCAATCTCAAGAACCATGAGATCAGAAAACTTAACTAAATGAGCCACCCAGGTCCCCAGGAAACTGATGTTTTAAAGAGATATGTTTAGGGAAGATTGTGGGAAGGACATACATTTCCATCAATTAGCTGACCTTTCCACGTGATAATGTTTTATTATGCTGGCTTATCTTTAAAATGGCTTCAGGTTTTCAATATAACCCTGCTTTTACCCTTACTAGACCTTCAGTAATCTGGCTGACTGCAGAAGCTGTAAAGCAGATTTCTCACTTTGTTTTTCTGCCGGTCCCAGTAATTCATTTTTGCTTTTAATTCCCTTGCCTTTGGGGATGTGTCGGGAAATGTGCAATCCTTTCCATCAACCAGGAAAGAGACCTCTCTTCTTAATCTGGCACAAATCAGGAAGATAAATTTATTGCTCTGACCTGGAATTGCTTGTACTAATTTTTTTTTTTTTTAATTTTTTTAACGTTTATTTATTTTTAAGACAGAGAGAGACAGAGCATGAACGGGGGAGGGGCAGAGAGAGAGGGAGACACAGAATCGGAAGCAGGCTCCAGGCTCTGAGCTATCAGCCCAGAGCCCGACGCGGGGCTCAAACTCACGGACCGCAAGATCGTGACCTGAGCTGAAGTCGGACGCTTAACCGACTGAGCCACCCAGGCGCCCCGTACTAACTTTAAAATCACTGTTATTTCTTTGCTTTGCTTTGTGTGTGTGTGTGTGTGTGTGTGTGTGTGTGTACCTAGTTAACATATCTGAGTAGAGAGTATCAGTGGAAGGTACAAGGGAAGGGGATACTAATCCAGCATTTTAACAGAAATTGTTCTTAAACTTTATCATGCATCAGAATGTTCTGAAGGTGTTTTTTAAAAAGTTCCCAACTCCTGAAGTTTCTGATTCAGCAGGTCTAGGGTAGGGCCTGGCAACTTGAATTTCCGAGTACCTGATTGATAGTTGATATTGGTAGTTTGGGACCTCAGTTTGAGAAACCACTGGCCTATATAAAAGTCAGATTTTGCTACATTTAAAGATGATTAACATTGCCTCCTATGACAATATTTTTTAACTAGTCTGTACAATTTTAAGAAACTCTTTCAAAATGATAACTACTTTTAAGTATATATTTTCACAGCTTTCATAATTGCATGAAATTAAAGACACATCAACTAGCCTCCTCTACAGACCTGTAGATTCTAAAAATCAATTTACATTGCAATGAAAAGAAATGTATAATGGAATCTATTTGTAAACATTGAATCAGGAAACAAAAGAGTAAAAAATGTGAGTCTATACAGATAAAAGCAAAATTCTTTTCTAAGAATGAATTTAACATAAGGAATTGTTTAATAAGGAAAGCCACAGTTCTATGGATTAATTCTTAGATACTATTTCCTTCTATCCAAGAAAGGTGGAAAGTGGGTATTCTGGTGGGATTAAGATTAAAAATTAAAGATGATTCACAATCAGAATGACATTGTTGTTGAAAATGATGAGGGAGCATAAGGCAGGCTGAGGGCAAAGTACAAGCTAGCATATTACCCCCCCCAGGTGGAATATGTGTGATGTTCCTCAGGCACTCCTGGCTGCCCAAGAACAAAAGAAAGGGGAAAACAAATGATTAACTAACAGAGATCAGTGTCAAGCAAGACATAAGTCTCCATCAGTTTACAAATATCTTAATAAAGTATAAGAAAAAAGGCAATCTTATCATTAGCTTAATCTCCAGAAGCCTATAGATTCAGTTTCCTGGAGCCCTAACATCACCTTCCCCTCCATAATGATGTTGGGAACAAAAGCAAGAAGGAAATAGCAGGTTAAATTAAATTTCCTTATAACCTGCAGCGCATTGACAAATACTTGAGGAAAACAGGGAGTATAATATTTCTCCAGGAACTCCCTAACATCCTACTGTGAATGCCTTACTAGAGGAAAAACCTTAGTTTAACAATAGCAAGGCCTCAGGTATCTTAGGAGTCCTCTTTAGCATATTAAGGTCCTTCTGGAAGCCTACCTTTTGTCTTTACCTCCCTCCAACTCCGTAGTATATAACCAATCATTCTTCACCATCCCAGTGCAGCTCCTTCTTCCCATGGGTTCTGTCCCCATGCTTGAATAAAATCACCTTTTTGCACCAAAGACGTCTTCAAGAATTCTTTCTTGGCCATCAGCTCTGAACCCCACCATCACTCCAAAAACCCATCAGAAAACTTGGAAAGAAAGTCTATATAGCAGTTTATAATTTGTCACTTCCTATAAACTCATTAATAAGGAATGAATAGATATACAGGTTTAACATTTATAAAGATATCCTCACTAATAACTGCAATTATACCTATTTATAATCTGTGTATTTTCATATTTTTTTATTTTACCACCATACTGATGGTAGAAAATTAAGAATATTCTCTCTCACAGACAAACATGCACTGCATGAATGAACACACACACACACACACACACACACACACACACACATTGGTGAGACTATATGCTGATTGTTCTGTATTAGGTAAGAAATAAGAAATTGAGTCACTAAGGCACCATATTTTTAATAATTTTTTTAATGAAATTATAAAATTTCCTAATAGATGAGTCTTGAAATCGTAATAGCAACATTGTTGGAAACCTAGCCAGTTCAAAATGATGCCAATTGATTAATTATTTTACAAAGCTTAATTTTTTAAAATAAATTTTAATAGGGCAAATACTGTAATTTTCAAATTTTTCTTTCTTGTGTAATGTAGGCATTAAGACCATAAAATCTGTTGCTTCTCCTCTGAAAATCTCTAAAGTTTTATCAAGGAAATAGTCATCTATCAGTAATGCTCCATTCAACAACTTTCACAAAATGCACAATCCTACATTTGGATGTTGTCTCTTGCCATGAGAACTTACATCATGCACTGAACAAGCTCTTTTTTGTTAAAATAGTAATAACAAATAATAATAATAATAATAATTTAGAAGATACAGCTGAGGGGAGAGGGGTAAACATCATCAGTAGAACATATTAATGTGCCATTTTGTTTCCTGTTTTAACATTGTTCTTACTCATTTTCATTTCTACTTAGTTTGTAGGGCTTATTTTGATTTTCCTCTCTTCTATTTCAATACCCATACCTAATTTAATGACTTATCAGAAACAGTGGGTACTTGGAGTGCATGATATCGTGGTATAAATTAAAATGAGTTTACAGACTTGTAAATTGAAAAGCGTGGTAGTGATTTCCTCCAATAACTTCATTAGATAATTAAAGTTTGCCTGTGTGACAAAGAGAAATAACTTCAAAAAATCTCAATTGGAAATTTCACAAATGCATCCAACTTTAACTTCAATGGTTATTCAAGGGTTAATCACCAAATGACCCCACTTTCTTATTTTAACTCTTTATTTCCCTCAAATGTATGAGTCAGCTATTCTACTCATAACTCAATGAGTATGACTGGATTTCTCTGCATCTTGGGATGTTACATCTCTAAACCTCAATGTACCTATTTGTAGAATAGGATGAACCACCTCACAGAGTATTTGTGGGAGGTTTAAATTAGAAAACTATAGTGGAAGCACTTAGTACTGTACTTAGCTTTAGTAGAGCCTCAGTAAAAATTAGCTGGATCTGAAGCTATGTTAGCTTCAGGATGTTTAAGAAAAAAAAAACTGCATTGAATATACACTGATTTTCAGGTTTTCCCATGAAATTTCTTATTAATTTCTTGTACTAAATTGATTAAAGGACTTAGTTAATGTAGCAATTATTAAGGTTTTGTAAGTATAGTATTTTGTTTATTTTATTTTATTTTTTTTATTAAATTTATTGTCAAATTGGTTTCCATACAACACCCAGTGCTCATCCTAACGGGTGCCCTCCTCAATGCCCATTACCCACTTTCCCCTCCCTCCCATACCCTATCAACCCTCAGTTTATTCTCAATTTTTAAGAGTCTCATGGTTTGGCTCCCTCCCTCTCTTTTTTTTTCCTTCCCCTCCCCTATGGTCTTCTGTTAACTTTCTCAGGATCCACATAAGAGTGAAAACATATGGTATCTGGGACCTGAAAATGAGGCTTCTGTATACTTTAAATGTTTGGAAGGGCTGACAAAGTTTAAAAAGCTATGAGGTGTGATCAGTAGAATTTTGCTAATCACAGAGCCCACATTCTAGGCAAAAGTGGGAAGATAACATGTACTGTAAGTATCCAGATAAGAAAGTATCTTCTAGGAAGTTGTAGCTGAGGCAATAAAGCAATATACACTATTATTCAAATTTAAATAGCATTATTTCATTGCTTTTACACTCTGATAGTTTTTCTTAAAACATCAGACTGTTTCAGAGACAGTGTTAGGTAAAGTTAGATGATTTCTTGGTTTATTAGTAAGTTCTCTCAAGAATCTGTGATACAGATTGTACTTGAGAATTTCTTGGTAATAGATTCCCCCTTTTGCCTAGAATGCCCAGTTATTCATATTTCTTGCCAAGATTCTTAAACACTATGATAAATAGTTTCAGGTCTTAAAAAAACTAGAATCCTCTTCAGAGCATTAAATTATAGAAACTTAAAAAATAAAAATGAGGTGAGCTGGTTACCCACATAAATTGATCCTTTGGATTAGAAATAATCATTACCATAGTTGGAAATATTTTAATATTGGATTTGTGAAGGAAATTTTAGTTTCTCACATTTTAAGGTTTTGGAAAGTAGGAGATAGACTTGAGTAGTTCTAGTATTTCCACAGAAGCATGTGATTAAATACTCAATATGTGGGGGCTTATGATGATTTCCTTAATAAAACAATACTAGAAATATAACTGTTCCATATAGTAAGGAAGAAAGTCTGTCCTTAGGTCAGGTCATGATCTCACAGTCTGTGACTTCAAACCCCACTTAGGGCTCTGTGCTGACAGCTCAGAACATGGAGCCTTCTTCAGATTTTGTGTCTCCCTTTCTCTCTCTGCCCCCTCCACCACTTGTGCTCTCTCTCTCTCTCTCGCTCTCTCGCTCTCTCTTTCTCTCAAAAATAAATAAATAAACATTTTTTTAAATAAAAATAAATAAAAACAGAACTGGAACTCTGACAATGTCTTTTTTTCCTCTATATCTCCTACCCTTTCCAAATATAGCATTCTATCACCACTATTCCCAGATGAAGAGAAAAACAAAGCATCCATGACTTATTTTTATAATAATTTCACAATCTGCATGTTTACACAATCTTGCCAGTTGCATATAATGAAAATAAATGGGTAGTTTACTGTTTATATAGCATGAATACTTCTATAAGGTTGAAATTAGGATCAACAAAATAAAAACTAGATTTGTAAACCTCCATAAGAGGCAAATGAGACTGACTTCTAGTCATTCTTGTTAGCAGGACAACTAAATACTCTAAGATAAATAGGTGTTCTAAGCATTTTTTGTCAAGCATTCTTGATTGTTTTGGTGAGCACAATATCATACTAAGCACTATATAATGATGATAATAATAATAATAAGTGCCAAGCATTATGCTAAGCACTTTACATTTATCATCTCATTTAATCCTCAACAACAACATAAGATTGGTACTATTATTCCCCATTTTTTCAGCTGAGGAAAAGACTTTGAGAGAATAAAACACTTGATCAAACCACACAGCAAAGCTGTGTGAAGTAAATGCAGTTCTGTTTGACTCTATATTGAGCTTTTAACAACTGTCTCTTAATACACAGCATAATGCTTGGCTTATGGTACACTGAACTAATGTGTCAACATTTTACAAACCCATAAAGTCATACTTTGAAAAAGAACAGACACTAAGACAATGAGGTTTTTAAATTTCCTTACAGTAAAGATTCTCAGTCATGATGGTTGATAGGGACATACCTAATCTACATGTCTAAGTAGGTGAATGGGATCCAGGAAGCCAAAATATAAGACCCATCAGGTTTAGCTATATCTAGCAGCATATGCATTTATTTTCTTAAATGTAAAATTCACTTTTCCACAAAATAAGCAATGTCATGAAAAAACATGGCTTAAAGTTTTGTCAATGCTGCATTTCAATATTATGGTGTCAGTCTTCACTCTTTGACAAGGCTGTCAATCAAATAGCAATCTAGTTTTGTAAGACTTTAAACAAAGATCAAAGCACTGATACTGCTGAGTTAACATTATCTTCACAGTTAAACACTTTAATACTGCAGCATCAATATAAACTTCAAACTATTCTTTCAAAGCAAACAAAATAGTACTAACTTTAATATCTCTCCTCCGCACAGAAATCATAATTTTTATAACTACTTCAGGTATTTGTGAAATAGTTGCTTGAATTTATAATTATAAGGAATTGTAATATAGAAAGCCTCTTCAGTGTTTATCTTTAAATTTTTTGTATATTTTGTTTAGCGATGAGATAATCCAGTTAAACATGAAATATTATTATTTTAATTGTTACTTTAGATCAAGCACAAATGAAGAGCATCCTAAAGTCAATTTAATAAGTGAATAAATTCAACAAACAAAAGCAGTTTACATACATTAGCAGCCTCAGCATCAAATTGACTTGTAAGCAAAACTGAACTCAAGTCCTAGCTACTATGTGACTACAACACTTCATTTTAAGTAAGCCATATAACATTTCTATGATGCCCATATAAAAAGACCATGACTACTTTTGTTATGTTTTTCAAAAGTGTTACCTAGTAAATATCAGTATAAACACAAAAATTAAATAGCTAATATATGGGATATAAGCATGCACCAATGTTATATATTAAGGTATCAATGCTTGAGGACATTAGTCTTTCCCAGAGAATTATGCACTGAACACTTTACAAAGTTCTCTATATTTATCTAGCATTGGTGAGTACAATTAGGGGATATGACTGTATCAGGCACTAACACTTCAACAGAAAATAAGGACATAGTCTTCAAATAATGTCTTATATTTTAGTTGCTTTTATTATTAGACCCCCAGAATATCCCAGAATTAAAAAAAATACTGAATCAATTATTTGTACAGTTAAATTATGCCTCAAAATGTGTTATTTTTCTCTGAGGAAAAAAAGGTATTTGGCCACATTTGATACTTTTACCTTGTCACCTGACCTAGTGATTAGAAACTGTCAGTTGAGATATACTCTTTTACCATCTCTAACTAAAGGAATTGATGCATTTATAAATGTACCATTTACTTTCATATACCATTTGTGGGTGAGATTTGGACAGGGAGAAAAGGGATAACTTTGTTTTATGTTTGCAATTGGCTAGAAAAAACAGGTTAATCTGACATGGGAAAGGCATAGGCAATTCAAGTGAATTGGTTACAAACACCTCAAGTCATGTTTCTTCAAAAGATGTTCTGAAGCTAAGGGACTGGCATTTGGGAATTCTTTGACACCTTGAAGTTAGGATTCTTCTTAGGGCTCCACAGTTTCCTTAGAGCCAACAATGGCTCTCCATAATAATTTTGCTGTGAAAATGTAGCCACCCGCATGAATATATGGGCATATTAGTGCTTGAGTGAAAAAATAAGTGAGTGGCGAATATATAATCACTGATGAGTGTATGTTTGTATGTATCCATGTGCTTTAAAATTCTGGGTGACTTTACTGAACATTCCCCATGTAAAATGAAGGCAGACTAAAGGGTAATTGTAATTATAGTTTTCTACTACTGGAATATCTGAGGAATCTCACAGAGCTTCTGGTATCATTTTGAGTGCCCAAATCAGTACAGTATCTTGTCATTAAAATAATAAATGTGACCCTTAATGTGAAATGACTTTACCCCAATCTACCCTGATACTGCCAAAAATATGAGAATGTCTATGCCCTTAATTTCTATATGAGTATATGACTATATTCCTACATGATTATAGATATATGCTCGTATAAATTAAAAAACACAAACTAATATTACAATACTCCAACTTACCTCAAATGAGTTAATAATGTACAGACCCTTAATTTTTTCTAAAAATTAGTCAGAAAATATTAAAAATAATTTTATTTTAAGATATATTGATTTATCATCTAATTCCATTTATCATAAAGCTATGAATCCTCTGCAAGATCAATTATTTTCTTTTTTAAAATTTTTTAAATGTTTATTTATTTTTGAGAGAGAGAGAGAGAGCAAGCAGGGAAGAGGCAGAGAGAGATAGGGAGACACAGAATCCAAATCAGGCTCCAAGATCTGAGCTGTCAGCACATATCCTGATGCAGAGCTCAAACCCATAAACTGCAAGATCATGACCTGAGCTGAAGTCGGATGCTTACCATCAGAGCCACCCAGGTGCTCCAAGATCAATTATTTTCAAATAATTGAAAGCAAATTCTAGATTGTACTGAAATTTGCTTACACATAAGAAGACACAATTAGAAAAACATGGACTGTAAACACAACTGACAGTTTTCAATTTTTGACCTAGAATGAATTTTAAAAACTTGTATCCTGAAATAGGGAAGGTAAATATAATTTTGGAAGCTGACATTACTAATCATGAAATTCTGTTTAACACAATATTTTTATCTTGATGTTATATTGATAATTAATTAGTGTTACAAAAATACTATTAACCACTTTAGAAAAATCAAACTTGGTGAGATAATTCATGTTTAAGTTTGGCTTCAAGCAGTGAATGATCTGTCACTTTGAAATACTATTCCAGGGAGGGAGGAGGAGGGGAGGGGGGAAAAAAGAAATACTATTTCATATACTACCCTACATGGAAAATATTTGTTACCTATTATAGTAATAATAGAGCCAATTCTTAATGACTGATAAAAAGAGAAGGTGCCAAGGAAAGAAAAATCCAATACAAGGAATAATCCAAAGTAGCACATTCTTTTGATTGTGAAACGTATTATATGATTTTAATATAATTTTCCTTTCTAATTTGCCACTTAAAAACAGTGTTTTGATCACATTAGTCTAAGACCTATAAAATAAATTACTAACCCTTTACCCTGAAAATCTTGACACTCAACAACTGGATCCCACTGATTTTTTCCTGCATTTCATCTACAAGTCTCTAAAGGGTGAACCCTGAATATATTTTATAGTCCAGCAGTCTGCTATAGGGCAATCTCACACCTGGGGTCAAATTTTGGTGTAATGCTTATTATCTGTGTCGAAGTTGCCAAATTGCCAAATCTTTTTCTTCACTAATATTCTTAACTAGTTATTTGAACAGAACCCATCTATTAAGTGTTTTGTGTTATTTGTTGACCACTTAATTCATTCAATGTAGATACATATAATTCACTAACTAACTTGCTTAAGCTACTCCCCGCTTCCTCCAGTTGGGCCTGACTCAGACCTAGCACTGCAGATTTCTCCACCAGAACACTGGTGCAAAACTTTTCCAACACTGTATCTCCCAACTCCCACCTCCAAGGGAGGACGTGTGCACCTTACTGAAACTGCACCCCCCCACCACCAGTACATGCTTTTCGGGATGGTTCACCCAATCCTGGTTTCTGCAGCAGAGGTGTGTCCCCTGTGGAAGAGAACCTCCAGGCACAATTTACGGTCACCACGCCCCTGCCCACACCTATGTTATGGGGCAATCATGTCTTGCCCTGGTTTTGTCAGTAGCTGTGCATCTCCTATGGAAGAGGACCACCACTGCCTTGTTAAAAATGTATACCCTGCCTACAATGTTCAAGACCAAGAGATATAGCTGATTTTCCTACAACAGAGAAACAGACACAGAGAGTTAAGCAAAATGAGGGGACTAAGGAATACGCCCCCCAAAAAAGAACAGGACAAAATCACAGCAAGAGACCTCAGCAAAGTGGAGATAAGTAACGTGCCTGATAGAGAATTTAAAGTAATGATCATAAAGGTACTCACTGGATGTGTGAAAACAGTGGAGGACATCAGTTAGGCCCTTAACACAGATATAAAAAAAAGAACCAATTAGAGATGAAGAACACAATAATTGAAATTAAAAACACACTAGATTGAATAAAGAGTAGGCTAGAAGAAGCAGAAGAACAAATAAGTGACCTTGAGAAACAGAGTAATAAAAAATTAATCAAGCTGAGCAGGTGAGAGAAAAAATATGCAAAATGATAATATACTTAGGGAACTCAGTGACATCATCAAACATAATAACATGTGAATTGTGGGGATCCCAGAAGAAAAAGAGAGAAAAAGGGACAGAAAATTTAGTTGAAGAAATCATAGCAGAAAACTTCCCAAATTTGGAGGAGGAAACAGAAATTCAGATTTAGGAGAGACAGAGATGTCCCAACAAATCCAACCCAAGGAGGTACACAAGACACATAATAGTGGCAAAAATCAGTGATAAATAAAGAATTCTAAAAGCAGCTAGAGAAAGAAGACAGTTGCATACAAATTAAACCCCATAAGGCTATCACTGGATTTTTCAACAGAAATATTAGGCCATAAGGGAATGGCATGATATATTAAAACTGCTAAAAGAAAAAAAAAAAAAACAAAAAAACCCTGCAACCAGAAATACTCTATCCAGCAAGGCTGTCATTCAGAATATAAGGAGATAGAAAGAGTTTCCCAGACAAACAAAAGAAAGGAATTCATGACCACTAAACCATCCCTACAAGAAATGTTAAAGGGCATTCTGTGAGTGAAAAAGAAACACCATAAATAAGAAGAAAAGTAGGAAGAACAAAAGCAGTAAAATAAGTATATCTTTAAAAATCAGTCAAGGAACTCATAAAATAAAAGGAAGTAAGTGTGACACCACATAACCTAAAATGTGAGGAGGAGAGGAGTAAAGAATGGGTTCAAACTTAAGCACCTATCAACTTAAGATAGACTACTGTACCCACCCAAAAAAGATAGACTACTATACCCAAAAGACATTATGTACAAACCTAATAGTAACTAAACCAGTAGTAGATATGCAAAGAATAAAGAGAAAGGAATCCAAGTATATCACTAAAGAAAGCCAATTTATAGTGAGAGAAGAGAGCAAGGGAAAAAAGTAACAGTGAAGTTTCACAAAAACAAACACAAAACAAATACGAATGGTTTATCAATAGTTACTTTGAATGTAAATGGACTAAATGCTCTAATAAAAAGACATAGGGTGATGGAATGGATAATAAAACAAGAACCATCTATATGCTGCCTACAGGGGACTCACTTCAGACTTAAAGATACATGTAGATTGAAAGTGAGGGGATGGAGAAACATTTATGATGCAAATGGATGTGAAAAGAAAGCCAGGGTAGCAATACTTATATCAGACAAAATTAACTTAAGAACATAGACTATAGCAAAAGACAAAGAAGAACACTATATAATCATTAACAGGACAATTCAACAAGAAGACATAACATTGTAAATATTTTTGCACCCAACATTAAACACCCAAATACATAAAACAGCTAATAACAAATTTAAAGGAACTAATAGGCAGTAATACAATAAGAGTAGGGAACTTTAACACGCCTCTTACATCAATGGACAGATCATCAAAATAAAATCAACAAGGAATGCACTTGTCATGACGAGCACTGGGTGATGTAAAGAATCGTTGAATCATGTTATTCTACACCTGAAATGAATATAACACTGTATGTTAACTACACTGGAATTTAAATTTAAAAAATCAAGAAGAAAACAGTGTCTTTGATGACACATCCGGCCAGATGGATTTAATAGATATATTCAGAACATTCCATCTTAAATAGCAGAATATGCATTCCTTTCAAGTGCACGTGGATCATTCTCCAGAATTGTTCACATATTAGGTCACAAAACAATGAATGGGACAACCAAGAAGTCAAAGAAAAAAATTAAAAAATATGAAAATAAATTAAAATGAAATTACAAGTCTGCAAAATATTTGGGATGCAGCAAAAGCATTTCTAAGACAAAAGTTTGTAGCAATACAGGACTACCTCAAGAAGCAAGAAAAATCTCAACTAAATGACCTAAACTTACACCTAAAGTAGCTAGAAGAAGAACAGATAAAACACAAATGAGCACAAAGAAGGAAATAGAAGATTAGAGCAGAAGTAAATGGTATAGAAACTAACAAAACAACACAATAGAACAGAACAATGAAACCAGGAGCTGGTTCTTTAAAAAAAAATCAACAAAATTGAAAAACCTATCAGCTAGACTGATTAAAAAAAGGAGAGAGAGAGAGAGAGACAGAGAGAGAGAGAGGGAACTCAAATAAACAAAATCAGAAACAAAATGAGAAATAACAACCAACACATAAATACAATGGGTCGTAAGAGGATAATATATATATATATATATATATATATATATACACCAAAAAATTGGGCAACCTAGAAGAAATGGATAAATTCCTAGAAACATATAACCTTCTGAGACAGAATCAAAACTAAATAGAAAATTTGAACAGGCCAATTATCAGCAATGACGTTGAATCAGTAATCCAAAAACCCCAACAAACCAAAGACCAGGACTAGTCAGCTTCACAGGTGAATTGTACTAAACATTTAAAGAAGAATTGATATCTATTCTTCTCCAAATTTTCCAAAATAATAGAAGAGAAAGGAAAACTTCCAAAGTCATTCTATGAGGCCAGCATTACCCTGATAACAAAACAAGATAAACAAACCACAAAAAAGAGAACTACAGGCCAATATCTCTGATGAACATAGCTGCAAAAGTTCTCAACAAAATATTAGCAAACTGAATCCAACAATACATTAAAAATTATTTACCATGATAAAGTGGAATTAATTCCTGGTATAAAAGGTGGTTCATTATTCACAAATCAATCAATGTAATATATCACATCAATAAGAAAAACGATAAAAACCATATGATCATTTGAATAGATGATAGAAATAGAAATCATTTGACAATCTGAAACATCTTTCATGATAAAATCCCTCAACAAAGTAGGTCTAGAGGAAAATATATTTATGTAACAAAGGCTTTATATGAAAAACTCACAACTAACATTATATTCAGTGGCGAAAAACTAGGAACTTTCCCTCTAAACTCAGGAATAAGACAAGGATGTCTACTCACTGCTTTTATTTCATATAGTACTGAAGTCCTAGCCACAGCACTCAGAAAAGAAAAATAATAGGCATCCAAATTGGTAAGGAAGAAGTAAAACTATCATTATTTGCAGATGACATGATAGTATATATAGAAAACCTAAAAGACTCCACCAAAAGACTATTAAACTAATAAATGAATTTAGGAAAATCACAGAATACAAAATCAATGTACAAAAATCCATTGCATTTCTAGACACTAATAATGAAGCAGCAGAAAGAGAAATTAAGAAAACATTTACAACCGAATTTACATTATAATCCCATTTACAATTGCATTAAAAATAGTAAAGTATCTCAGAATAAATTTAAACAAAGAGGTGAAGGACCCATAGTCTGAAAACTATAACATTTTGATAAAAGAAATTGAAGTCAATGCAAACAAATGGAAAGACATTCCATGCACATGGATTATAAAAACAAATATTACTAAAATGTCTATACTACCCAAAACAATCTACACATTTAATGCAATCCTTATAAAAATACCATCAGCATTTTTCACAGACCAGAACAATAATCCTAAAATTTCTAGGGAACCACAAAAGACTCTGAATAGCCAAAGCAAACTTGAAAAAGAAGAACAAAGCTGGTGGTATCACAATTCCAGACTTCAAGTTATATTACAAAGGTGTAGTAGTAAAACTTACACAAAGGTGTGTAAGTATGTTACTTGCACAAAAATAGACACAAGGGCACCTGGGTAGTTCAGTTGGTTAAAGCACCCAACTTCGGCTTGGATCATGATCTTATGGTTTGTGGTTTGAGCCCCTCATTGGGCTCTGCGCTGATAGCTCAGAGCCTGGAGCTTGCTTCAGATTCTGTGTCTCTCTCTCTCCCTTTTTCCCGCCCCTGTTCAAGCTCTGTCTCTCTCTCTCTCTCAAAAAATAAACATTAAAAAATTTTTAAAAATAGACACATAAGTCTATACAACAGAATAAAGAGCCCGGAAATAAAACCACAGTTATATGGTCAATTGATATTCAACAAAGGAGCAAGAATATGCAATGTCAAAAATTCTCTTCAATAAATGGTATTGGGAAAACTGGTCAGCTACATGCAAAATAATGACACTGGACCACTTTCTTACACCAAACACAAAAATAAACTCAAAACGGATTAAAGATCTAAATGTGAGACTTGAAACCATAGAAATCCTAGAAAAGAGCACAGGCAGTAATTTCTCTCACATCAACCCTAGCAACATCTTTGTAAATATGTCTTCTAGGCCTGGGAAAGACAATAAAAATAAACTATTTGGACTACAAGAGAATGAAAAACCTTCTGCACAGCAAATGAAATAATCAATAAAACTAAAGGAAGATCTAAATGGGAGAAAATATTTACAAATCACATATCTGATAAAGGGTTAGCATGCAAAATACATAAAGAACTTGTATAACTCAACACCAAAATATAATAATAATCCATTTAAGAATGGGCAGAAGACATGAACAGACATATCTCCAAGAAGACATATGGATGGCCAACAGATTCATGAAGAGATATTCAACATTACTCATCATCATAGAAATGCAAATCCAAGCCACAATGAGTATCACCTCACACCTGTCAGAATTACTAAAATCAACAACACAAGAAAAAACAGGTGTTGGCAAGGATGCCGAAGAAGGTAAAACCTCTTCCACTGTTGGGAATGCAAACTGGTTCAGCCACTGTGGAAAGCAGTATGGGAGTAACTCGAATAGTGAAAAATAGAACTACCCTATGATCCAGTAATTGCACTACTGGGTATTTACCCAAAAAATACAAAAACACTAATTCAAAGGGATACATGCACCCTTATGTTTATTGCAGAATTATTTATAATAGTCAAATTATGGAAGTAATCTAAGTAGAACCCATTGGTAAATGAATGGATAAACAACACACACACACACACACACACACACACACACACACACACGTATACATTCAGCCATAAAAAAGAATAAAATCTTGCCATTTGCAACAATATGGGTGGATCTAGAGAGTATAATGCTTAACAAATTAGCCAATCAGAGAAAGACAAACACCATATGATTTTACTCATACGTGGAATTTAAAAAAGAAAATAAGTGAGCAAAGGAAAAAAAGGAAACAAACTAAAAAAAAATAGATTCTTTACTATGGAGAACAAACAGATGGTTACTAGAGGGCAGGTGGGTGGGGGCTATGTGAAATAGGTGAAGGGGATTAAGAGCAGACTTATTTTTATTAGTCAGTACTATATGGAATTTTTGAATCACTATTTTGTAAAACTGAAATGAATACAACACTGTATGGTAACTACATTGAAATTTAAAAAAAAATGATACATATGGCCTAGACCACCTGAGTTAGCCTCAGAATCAAATTGGCCAAGGATAATTCACAGAGTAGCAAATAACAGAAAATGTCAAATTAAGAGTTGTCATCCAGTGGGGTGCCTGGGTGGCTCAGTTGGTTAAGCATCTGACTCTTCATTTTGGCTTAGGTCATGATCTCGTGGTTTGTGGTTTGGAGCCCCATGTTGGGCTCTGCAGCTGGTAGAATGTAGCCTGTTTGGGATTCTCTCTCTCCCTCTCTCTCTCTTCTTTTCCCCTGCTCACGCTGTCTCTGTCTCTCTTGAAATAAATAAACTTTAAAAAAAAAGACATTGCCTTAAAAAAAAAAAAAAGAGTTGACATTAGTGTGCTACCCTATAATTCAGTTAATAGTACCAGAAGGAAAATTCTCTAAAAGTTTGCACTCTAATTATTTATACAAATAGATTCTCAGAGTATCCACTCCCCTACATTTCTGGCAGGTGCTCTCCTTTTTTGCTTTCTAGGAAAAATGAAAATATAATTTGAATACTTAAGGTACATTCCTTTCTTTGTGGCATTTTGCTTAAATTAGGGAGGAAGGAGAGAAATATATGCTTAAACAATGCCACAAGTAAAATACAAATTAGCAGCATTATCAGAAATAAATATTGCTTGTGAGGTTCTAGCCAATGAATTAATTTCTGTTCACATTTTATGCAACCTAAAAGTAGAAAAAGCACAGGAGTTCAGTGGTACTAATTTGCCCAAAATAGTGAAATTCTACAGTCAGTTAAATCCCTAATGTTAAATTAATTATTAAAGACAATTGTCCACTGCAATGATTCATTGGAAATAGGTCAAGTCTATAGAAGGTTAAACAACTGGTTTTATGAGGTATGGGTGATCTGTTTTAGGAAACATGTTTCTGTTACTTTACAAAATGAGGAGGGAGAGAGTTTAAATGTACCACTAGAATACATTACATCATACTGATCAGCTGCAATTGAGATATTGATTTGCCCATCAGCAGTTAATTTATTTCAAATGCACATATTAAGGATGTAGCCAAGACTCTGGAAAGAAGAACAATTTCTTGGACTTGAAATATTAAAATCTTGGTGGTAAAATAGATAGGGATGTTTGGAATTAGTAAAAGCAATTCATAAAAGAATATAATATAGAGTAAGTTCATGTGAATACCAGGAAAATCTGAGGAATTGGGCCTTGAAAAACTTATTAGCATCTCAGTAGGTAAAGGTGGAGTGTGAAGTTTTTCTAAATTTAGCCAATGGCATAAACAAAATAACAATGTGTAAGTCATTCAGGAAGAAATGTGTGGTGCACATTCAGAAAATAATTTTAATCTAACCTGGTGCAAAACCACAAGATAACACTGAAGATAGAATTTGAAGACTGGTGGTACAAACAGTGGTTTATTGGAGTTGGCCTCACACAAGCTTCTGAAAATGACTATTAGCATCTCTTATCAGGTCTGCATTCAGTGACATTACCTTGTTAGCTTGGAATTGGCCACAGAAGGAGAATTCACACCATAGAATTTGTTAAATTCTGAAAATCAGGGCTATTGATTGATTGATTGATTGATAAACACTTCTCAGGACACTACTGTGTTTAAAAATTTGAATGCTACAGTCAGGAAAATATTTATCTTAGAAGACAAGTGTGAACAATGGAAGAATTTTAGCAGAGTAATGATATGACTTGAGAGTCATTTATCTAGAGCTCTACATTAAAGCCACAGACGTGGAAAGGATTTCCAAGAGTAAGTATTTAGAGAAGGAAGAGCTCTGAGGAAAGAATGTTGTGAAATATCTAAACTTAAAGGAGGGAAAGGAGCTTACCAATGAAGTACAGAAAAAGAATAGCCAGAAATGAAACAGGAAGATCAAAATAGAGCCAATTCATAAAAGAAAGAAATATGTTTTTAAGACTGAAGTGCTAGTTGTAGAGGACATTAATTTCCAAGCATCCTTAAGATTTAGAAAAGGCCCTAGGTGGGAAAAATAAGCAAAATGACATGCTAGAGGTCATGTACTACTGTACATTTACTATATAACACATAGTTACACAGGTATTTTATGTATTGTGAAACAAAAGATTACTCTGGATCAAGTGCAAAATGGGTTTTCCTAGAATGTGACTAAGGTCTAGAATAATCTCATTTTAAATAGGAATGCATATATAAAAGAAATGGAAGAAAAGAGTAAACACTTCAAGATTCAGTGTCATCATGTTAAATACTATGTCTTAATTATGGTGCTGCTGTGGCTTTACTCTAGAATAATTCTTACTGTCACATGCTCTACTACTGACAGTGAGCCCTCACCAATATTTTTAAAGACTTATAATTGATATCTAACATGTGTATAGTACAAACCACTTTCATGTACATTATTTCATTTAACCTTCCTAACAACAGAGTGAAATGTAAGTTCCATTTTACCTATGAAGTAACCAAGGTTGAGAAGTACTAAGAAAAAAAAGAAAGAACAAAAGAAAGAAAGAAAAGAAAGAAAGAAAGAAAGAAAGAAAGAAAGAAAGAAAGAAAGAAAGAAAGAAAGACTAGGTGATTTATCCAACATCAAACATCTGGCAAGTGAAGAGTGTAGAACCATAACCCAGGCCTTCTCATTCCAAGTCCAGAATAATATTTTTCTGCAATATATGTTGTTTCACATCTTCCTTTGGTCTTAGTACTTATTTAACTACAAGGCCATGCTCTTTAATCTAATTAAACCTCAAATTAATGACTTGGTACACTTTCTTGATATGTGAAGAATAACTGATACATAGATTAGAATGTCTCCAGTGATTTGGGAATAAAACCTACTCCTTTCTATACACTTTTAAATTTATTTTTAATTTTTATTAGTTTCAGGTATACAACATAATGATTTGACAATTCTATCAGTTACGCTATGCTCACCACAAATTTAGCTAACATTTGTTACCACACAACACTATTGTAATACCATTGACATATTCCCTATGCTGTACTTTTTATCCAAATGACTTTTTCATTCAATAACTGGAAGCCTGTATCTACAACTCCTTTCACCCATTTTGCATATCTTCCCACAGCCCTGTCTTCTGACAATCACCAGTTTATTCTGTATATTTATGGGTATATTTCTGCTTTTTGTTAGTTTTGTGTTTTAGATTCCATATATAAATAAAATCAAATGGTATTTGTCTTACTCTGACTTATTTCACATAGCATAATACATTATAGGTCCATTCATGTTGGCTCCAATGGCAAGATATCATTCTTTTTTAAGTCTGAGTAATGTTCCCTTGTATGTATGTACAATGTATGCATTAGTCTCTAGATTATTTTGGCTAGTATGAATATTTTAACAATATTAATTCTTCCAAACTATGAGCATGGATGATCTTTCCATTTCTTTGTATTTTCTTCAATTTCTTGCATCAGTATCTTACAGTTTTCAGAGTACAGGTCTTTCACTTATTTAAGTTTATTCCTGGATATTTTATTATGTTGGTGAAATGTACACATGTAATTATAAATATGATTGTCTTCTTAATTTCTCTTTTGGTCGCTTTGTTATTAGTGTATAAAATGCAATTAATTTCTGTATATTGATTTTGTATCATGAAAATTTACTGATTTATTATTTCTAATAATTTTTGGTGGAATATGTAGGGTTTCCTCTATATACTACATGTTATCTGCAAATAGTGACAGGTTAATATCTTCCTTACCAATATGGATGCATGTAATTTCTTTTTCTTATCTAACTGCTGTCACTTAGCACTTCCAGTGCTGTGTTGAATAAAAATGATGAGAGTAGACAACATTGTCTTTTTCCTGATCTTAGAGGAAAAGCTCTGTTTTTCATCCATGAACATGATGTTAGCTCTCTGGGTTTCTCATACATGGAGTTTATTATGTTCAGGCATGTGCCCTCTAAGCCCACTTTGTTGAAAGTTTTTATTAAGAAGGTAAGTTGAATGTTCTCAAATGTTTTTTTTTCTTGCATCTACTGAGATGATGGTATGATTTTTACCCTTAAATTTGATAATATGGTGTGTTATGTTGATTGATTTATGAATATTGAACCATCCTTGCATCCCTGGTATAAATCCCACTTGATGGTGGTGAATGATATTTTCAATGTACTATTGGATACAGTTTTCTGATATCTTGTTGAAGAATTTTGCATGTAGGCTTATCAAGGATATTGGCCTGTAGTTTTCTTTTTTTGTGTGAGGTGTCTTTGTGTCATTTTTATATCAGGGTCATGCTAGTCTTCATTAGTCTAGACTTAACTCCTTTAACTTTTCTTTGAATGGGAAACTTTTTATCTCTCCTTCAAATCTGAGTGATAACCTTTCCAGTAAAGTGTTCTTGTTTGCAGGTTTTTCCTTTCACTACTTTGAATATATAATGCCACTCCTTTCTGGCATGAAAAGTTTCGGCTGAAAAATCAGGGGATAGCCTATGGGTTTCCCCTTGCAGGTAACTTTGTTGCTTTTCTCTTGCTGGTATTAAAATTCTCTCTTGGGGCGCCTGGGTGGCTCAGTTGGTTGTGCTTCTGACATCGGCTCAATCCATGTTCTCACGGTTCGAGGTTCGAGCCCCGGGTCGGGATCTGTTCTGAGAGCTCAGAGCACGGAGCCTACTTTTGATTCTGTGTCTCCCTTTCTCTGGCCCTCCCCCGTTCATGCTCTGTCACACTCTCTCTCTCAAAAATAAATAAACATTAACAATTAATAAGAAAATAAAATTCTCTCTTTATCTTTTTTTTATCTTTAATGAATCACCTTTTTTAATATAAAATTTCCTGTCAAATTTGTTTCCATATAACACCAAGTGCTGCTCCCAACAGGTGCCCTCCTCAATACCCATCACCACCTCTCCCCTCCTACCACCCCTCATCAACCCTCAGTTTGCTCTCAGTTTTGAAGAGTTTTTTATGTTTTGGCTCCCTCCTCTCTAACCTTTTTTTTTTTCCTTCCCCTCCCCCATGGTCTTCTGATAAGTTTCTCAGGATACACATAAGAGTGAAAACATATGGTATCTGTCTTTCTCTGTATGACTTATTTCACTTAGCATAACACTCTCCAATTCCATCCACGTTGCTACAAAATGCCCTATTTCATTCTTTCTCATTTCCACTTAGTATTCCATTGTGTATATAAACCACAATTTCTTTATCCATTCATCAGTTGATGGACATTTAGGCTCTTTCCATAATTTGGCTATTGTTGAAAGTGCTGCTAAAAACATTGGGATACCAGTGCCCCTATGCATCAGCACTCCTGTATCCCTTGGGTAAATTCCTAGAAGTGCTACTGCTGGGTCATGGGGAATATCTATTTTTAATTTTTTGAGGAACCTCCACACTGTTTTCCAGAGTGGCTGCACCAGTTTGCATTCCACCAACAGTGCAAGAGGGTTCCCGTTTCTCCACATCCTCGCCAGCATCTATAGTCCCCTGATTTGTTCATTTTATCCACTCTGGCGTGAGTATGCTTTTGATTTGTGTTTCTCTGATGAGGAGTGATGTTGAGCATCTTTTCGTGTGCCTGTTGGCCATCCGGATGTCTTCTTTAGAGAGGTGTCTACTCATGTTTTCTACCCATTTCTTCACTAGATTATTTGTTTTTCCAGTGTGGGGTTTGGTGGGCTCTTTATAGATTTTGGATCCTAGCCCTTTGTCCGATATGTCATTTGCAAATATCTTTTGCCATTCCGTTGGTTGCCTTTTAGTTTTGTTGATTGTTAGCTTTGCAGTGCAGAAGGTTTTTATCTTCATAAGGTCCCAATAGTTCATTTTTGCTTTTAATTCCCTTGCCTTTGGGGATGTGTCAAGTAAGAAATTGCTGCAGCTGAGGTCAGAGAGGTATTTTCCTGCTTTCTCCTCTAGGGTTTTGATGGTTTCCTCTCTCACATTCAGGTCCTTTATCCATTTTGAGTTTATTTTTGTGAATGGTGTAAGAAAGGGGTCTAGTTTCATCCTTCTGCATGTTGCTGTCGAGTTCTCCCAGTACCATTTGTTAAAGAGACTATCTTTTTTCCATTGGATGTACTTTCCTGCTTTGTCAAAGATTAGTTGGCCATACTTTTGTGGGTCTAATTCTGGGGTTTCTATTCTACTCCATTCATCAATGTGTCTTTTTTTGTGCCAATACCATGCTGTCTTGATGATTACCGCTTTCTAGTAGAGGCTAAAGTCTGGGATTGTGATGCCTCCTGCTTTGGTCTTCTTCTTCAAAATTACTTTGGCTATTCAGGGTATTTTGTGGTTCCATTCAAATTTTGGGATTGCTTGTTCTAGCTTTGAGAAGACTGCTGGTGCAACTTTTACTGGGATTGCATTTGAATGTATTGATTTCCTTGGGTAGTATTAACATTTTAACAATATTTATTCTTCCAATCCATGAGCACGGAGTGTTTTTCTATTTCTTTTTATCTTCAATTTCATTCATAAGTTTTCTATAGTTTTCAGCATGCAGATCTTTTATATCTTTGGTCAGGTTTATTTCTAGGTATTTTATGATTCTTGGTGCAATTGTGAAGGAGATCAGTTTATTTATTTGTCTTTCTGTTGCTTCATGATTAGTGTATAAGAATGCAACTGATTTCTGTACATTCATTTTGTATCCTGCAACTTTGCTGAATTCATGTATCAGTTCTAGCAGACTTTGGGTGGAGTCTATAGGGTTTTCTGTAATTAATATCATGTCATCTGCAAAAAGTAAAAGCTTGATTTCATCATTACT